>NW_026099573.1:4574488-4574826 GCF_025091365.1 Daktulosphaira vitifoliae | reverse complement strand
TGACGCGGTCGCATTGCACTTCCGGCTTTACCGCTGGATGGCGACTGCGACACAGCTACCTCTCCTCGTCCGACAGGTCGCGCGACGCCGAGTGACCGCGGGTGACGCGAACCGGTCCAGGCCGCCGACCACTAACAAGTCTGACTTACTAATATTCATATCATCATATTGTTTGTTTTTGGACATTTTGTTACTTCCTTTTGGAATTGATATTGTTACTTAAATTCTTATGTATAATTAGTTGAAATATATTACAAAGTAAAAGTTTAATAACGGTGTTATTCAATATTAAACTATCACTTAACCACAACATTGGCGCAGTCGGAATATTTTTTTTT
>NW_026099573.1:4543654-4573855 GCF_025091365.1 Daktulosphaira vitifoliae | reverse complement strand
AATTATGGGTTTTGTATTTTATTTTAATAGAAGTTGATGTTGCTTTTGCAATTATCCATCAATTTTTTAAAATTAAACACTATCTACAGATTTGCATCGAAGCGTTTCTTATGATAGTGATTTTAATCACTGTCAGATTAAATTTAGACTGAACCCAACTATGCAATGTCTCCACTATGCCGCGACCCCACTGTGCTACCGTTTTTTTACTTAAAATTATCATAGTTTTTTGAACAATGGATGACTAGACACAAATTTTTTTTTTTATAGATAAATTAAGTAATTACCTATCATTTAATGTATTGTTTTGAAAATCTGAACCTTTACCTACTCACAGAGAGAGATTCAAAATGATAACTTATAAAAAAAACACTTTTAAAGCACATTGAACAAAAAAGTTGAAAATAATTTTTCAAACAAGCTTAAAACAATAATGAACGAAAAATATGACACAAAGGGCCCACGCTTTTTTTCACAATAATACTATTATTTTTCGTTCATTATTGTTTTGAGTTCATTTAAAAATTATTTTTTAATTTTTAGTTCGATATGCTTTAAAATCATGTTTTTTTAAACTAAATTTATTTTCCACTTTTTGGTTTTTTATGACATTGCTGTCATAGTCACGGAGTGTTTATTGTCAATTATGACTATCAATAGAAATAATTTCTGTATTGCCCGTTAGTGTTTATAAACTCACAACAATGTGTCTTACTACCATTGATAATAAAGGCTATAAACCTGCGAATATCGTCATAAAAAACCAATTAGCTACCTATATTTGTTGTAATCCCTTATGTATTATACATGTAAATAAAATAAAAAATAAATAGGGACACCAAAAAAAAAATTAATATAAAAAATTCGCCATACGTCCTTTAGAGTAGGGGTCAAAAAAAATTTAATATCCAGTGCCGGAAATTATTAAGAACAATTCGAATCATAAGGCGTTAGTTACACATTATTCTAGAATTATTAACTATGTAATACTTTTTAAGTTCATCCCTTATACCTGGTAACGATGTCAACTTTGTTTATTTAAATGGGAACATATATTGAATTTAATAAAATGTTTTTGAATTTAATAATAAGTTACATTTGTTTTTTATATTTTTTATGACAATTGGTGTCACAGTCACTGATTGTTTATTATCAATTATGACTATCAATAGATATACTTTTTGTATTGTTAGTTAGTGTATTTTTAAACTCACAACAATGTGCCTTACTACCATTAATATTAAGTTATTTTTAATGGTAGTAAGGTATTATTATTGTTAATAACAATGCTGTGTACCTGCGAATATCGATGTCATAAAAAAACAATTAGCTACCTGTATTTGCAATTCCTTGTATAATATCATGTATATTATCTCAAAAATTTGAAACTTTTAAGTTTATATATAATAAACAAATAAAGTTATATTGAAAATTCAAATGTCACTTATTATTAAATTAAAAACTCGAACATTTTATTAAATTCAATATATGTGTTCCCATTTAAAAAAGTTGACACCGTTATCAGGCATAAGGGATGAACTTAAAAAGTATGACATAATTTAAATTATTATTATTCTTTAAGTTATTGATCAGCCGTCCAGTTATTAATATGACAATCGGTTGTCTACCCGCCCTTGACACCGTGACAGACCGCCACCGAGTATGAATTACAGATTTTACGTTCTGTTCCATTTCCGACCTAATTGGTTGGCGTTTTAAGATTTGAGTTCTTTTGCAATTGTGTAAACTATACTTTATCTGTATATATTTAACTGTAATTATGTTTAAACGGTAAAACATAAAAAGTGTAATTTGCTCAATAAAATACATATTTATACTAATTCGCATTATTACAATTGTCTTTGTCGAATTGGGTTGTATCTCAATTGAGTGGTGTTTCTCCGTCCTATTGTGTTATTAGTTTCTCCAGAAATAACAATGGATTTTAAGAGCTTTTTAACAACTTTTTTTTAGTTATTTTAGTTAAAGTAAATCATTAATATTAATTCAGTTCATATTTCAATTGTAGAATCTTTTTAAACACCAAAGGTTACTAGGAAATGATTACTATTATTTCTGTTTAAGTTATGTATTACGATAAAAATACAAAAAAAATTGAACTCTTCTGATAAATTTACTACAAATAACAATTATAAAACTTCTTGACTGCATATTAATCTTAACGATACAGTTTTTTAAATAATCATAAAATTTCATGTAGCTAAATTTAATGAAACCATTCATGCATTCTTCTTTAATTTTTTCAACTAATTCATTATTAATATAGTCGAAAAACTCCATTAAATTATTAATGTACGTATTCATTATCTCGTTAAAAAAATTTTACTTTATCCGAGAAAATTATGTAATGAAGAATAAATCTATTATTACCAGATCGATTAATACCAGAGCCATAAAGTTTTTCAATAATACACGTAGAGTCTTCATACTTCCATTTCCATGAATATCTAGATATATTAATCCATGGTGAAACTGATATCAAATGAATATCTGAACTTCCGTGTTTTGATTTGAATAAGAAAACATCGTTATTTTTGCGATTAAGTTTTTACTTCAAAGAATCCATTTTTTCTTTTATATTCGAAAATTTATGTCATAGGATTTGTATTGGCGAATGCAACCCTCACGCGCTCCTCCCATTCATTGGCGCATCCTTTAGTAACAGTGAGCGTAACAGACATCTAATTGTGCTCCAATAGTATTTATGATTTTTTTTTAAGACATTCCACACAATTATTAATTATATTCATTAGTTTAATATTACAATTTCGATATGTTTAGACACCTGAGACAATATTGATACTTACTATCACACAAATAATCTCACCCTTATACGAGTTGATTGTCAAATATATCCGTGACATGGAATATTATCCTGAATAGGACAGCTGCTTGTGTTGCAATAGTATTTTCTGTAGCTCGTGCTATACACACTTGTTATGCACCATTTACAATTAATGTACAAATACTTAATTTTTAAATAGCAGTTATTACTCTTAGATGTTACTAAAGTAATACCAAAATTCTTAAATATTCTAGCTAGTCCATTTGAGATGCCCGGATAATATAAAATTGGTGATCTATATAAGGGAAATTTTTCTAGTTGGGGTGTCAGTATGTGTTTAGCGTTGATAATGGTAATATTGTTTCCGAAATACGTATCCGCGACTTATCAGTAATTTTTTTGTGGCTTTTGAGTTTAATAATTTTTAGTTTTTTAAATTAATAATATTTTTAATATAGTTTTAATTTTATTTAATTAATTAGCCACAGGTGATGAATTCTTATTATATAATAATGGCGTTCGGGCCTTTTGATCATAATAAAGAGTCAAACAAACTGACGCAGACCAAGACGAAAATACGCCTAATTGGAGCTGATATATATTTCCCAAAAATTTCGAGCTAAAGATGTACCAAGTGACTGAACATAAATTAAAAAGAAAAAATTTAAAATTTACTTTCAGAATACAAAAATAAGGGCCAAATAAATAATTTTAATAAAAGTCCGGTAGTTTCATTTTCTAAAAAATGGGGGGACGATTTAATTAAAAATTACACAAACATTGTGTTTTTCGCTTGAAGAAACTGAAATACTTAAGTTGGGTCTTAAAACAAGTTTTTTACCAAAAAAATTCCCTATGGAAGATTTACTAGTAGGCATTGAAATGGGGGTTAAAAGTATTGACTTTAATAATCAAGAATTAGCAAGAAGGGAGTGTTTAAATATTCTACAAAGGAGGTTTAGAAAAAATAAAAAACATTCACGATTCATACAGGACTTAAAAAATAAAAACTGTTTTTATTTAAAGTCAGATAACGGAAATTCTATAGTAATACTAAAGAAAGATTTTTTAATCTTTTGAAAGATTATCAAGAGGGTCCCTATAAAAAGATTAAAAAGAATCCATTAAGTAAAATGATAAGGAATGCTACAAAAGGGAGTCATATTAGGGTATAATAACTGATGAGCTGTAATTGGTTGATAAGCCACACCCACTATGAGGGTGTTAAAACAAAATGGTAACCATTTATTAAGTGATACAATGTAATGGAGTCCTTTTAGTGGTGGGTTTATATAAAAATATACGGTTGTAGTATAATATAATATGCATGGGGGAATATGTTAAAGAGATGTGGAGTGTTCATATTGTATAGAATTTAAGATTAATATGCACTCAGGAAATTTTATAATTACTATATACAGTAAATTTATCAGAAAAGCTCTACTTTTTTGCATTTTGTAATGTTACAGAATTTGACTAGTTTTTTTTTAATAAATCTTATCAATGAGAGGTGTGTGCAGTAGGTGTAAAGTATTTTAATAATTGTGTATGTGATAACCTCCACTAGTCAACCGGTCCGATATCTGTCATCTTATCGTCATCAGCTGACCGTACACTGTGAACCTGTACCAATATTGTTATTTCCCCTCAATGAACGTGTTCAAAGTTGGCACTACCACCCGGCGTCATGATCACCGGCCACTACACAAATGCCGCTACAACGGATTCTTTATTTTTTCCCAACCAAACTACCGAGGCGACAAGTCTTTTTTTGTCTATTGTATTTATTTTGAAAACCACGTTTTCTTTTAGTTTTTTTGAACTCCGTTTTTTTGTTAAAATAAACGTTGAGATGTCGATGATGGCGTAAGGCGCGAACTATTGCCGGTGGTGGGCCGGCACTCCTCAAGAAAACAACAACAAGTACAACAGAAAAACCCCCTTTTCAAACCCCTTATTAATGTTATATGTATGGCACCTTTATCTTCTTTTTGTTTTAGCTTCGATGCGAAGCTGAGAAGGTATTGGTTTTACTATGATGTGTTTTTTTTTTTTTTGTGTCTGTTACCACTTTTTCTCAGCTTTCGCCGAACCGATTTCTTTCAACGATACGTCAAAAGATCACAAATCGTATCTTGTCGAAGACATAACCCTTAAAAATTGAAAAAAATTCCCTCGTTCCCTGTAAATGGGGGAAACCTCCAAAAAAATTACAAATTTAAAAATCACTAATTTTTTCAATTTTTTTTACTAAAATGTGCCGTAACTTTTTCAAAAATGAACATATCAATACAATTTTTTTTTTATAGATGCTTGATGTTTTTACCTATCATTTGATATATTTTTTTTGTAAATCTGACCCTTTATCTGCCCACAGGGGGGGATTTAAAAAGACAACTTTTTCACAAAAAATTAACTTTTGAAAATGTTCCGGAAGGTCTGACACTTTTATATATATCTTAAATTGAAGCTAATGTAATATACTTTAATTTAAAAAAAAAAAATTTGACCTCTGGGCTTGTTTTCACGGCGAAAATGGCTATCAAATGCTATTTTCGTGTGAAAATTCTCGATTTTATTTTTTATATTATATTTAACTTTATAATGCTATAACTTATTGAAAAGTGTATGGATCAACACAATTTTTTTATGAGAAATAATATTTTTTAATAATTTCATTCGACATACTTTATCTTAATCAAGATATTAATAAGGAACTAGCAGATCATGTAGCTTTTGGAATAATACACCGATTTTTTAAAATTAAACACTATCTAAAGATTTGCATCGAAGCGTTTTTTTTTATAGTGATTTTAATCACTGTCAGATATCATTATACTTGATCCATCTATACCACGTCACCACTGTGCCGCGACCCACGTGTTCTGGGTTTTTTCTTTCTCTTTTCTGATGAATATATATATTTAAAATTATACATTTAAATTTTCAATAATTAAAAAGAAAAAATATTATATTATACCTGGCCTATGTTTTTTTCTTTCTATACCCTTTCTCTTTTTATTAATATTTGTTTTTTTTTAAAGACAAAACCTAGTAGCTCCGTCAACATGTACTATCTTGCTTGGCGCGGCTACTAGGTCACTGTCCAGTGGTCCCCCTGGGCAGTGGGTAAATAGTAGGCCCTCTGTTTGGCTGAAACCTTACAATTTTTATCGCAATACATCCCTTAAATAGAAATCATAGTAATCATTTCTAATTAACTTTTGATGTTAAAAATATTCAACAATTGAAATATACAAAACTGAATTCATTTTAATGATTTACTTTAACTGAAAAAAAAAAAGGTATTAAAAAGATCTACTCAATTGTGGGATTTATATATTTTGATTATGATAGTAAAAATCGATTGTTAAAATTCAGGTGAAACTAAAAATCATTTTTTTTTTTACATTTGTGACTTATATAGTATCATGTTACCAAAAAGTTTGGAATATTAAGTCTATAATATTTTAAAAATTTTTTACATTGTCAAAAAAATGTTATAGACTATTAGTAACAGACACAAATAAAGTTAAAAAATTTTCTAACAAAAAAAATGCAAAATATTAATTGCCACAGGCGGATTCGAACCTGGTACCGTGAAAGACACAAGTGTTCCCGATTCGTAAACGGTTCGTCGCTTTTCCTGGTTATTAAATTTGGCAATTTATGTTAATTAAAATTTACTATAAGCACAACTTAAGTCAAGACCATAAAAATTGTTACGTTATAAGGGTGTCTTATAAAAATATGTAAACCAAAAATATTCCATCTGTATCTGTTTAAACTAACGAAGGCCATTTGAAACGTAAAAGAGAAAATAGAAAATACATTAAAAAAATAGCGAGTGTTTCATTATATACTGGAACAAAGTGCATAGCACAACGTGGTGATGACGAAATCGTTAAAAGTTTAAACTATGGTAATTTTTTAGAACTCCTGCATAATAAATGAACAGTGTGAAGTTTTAGGACAAAATGTACTTCAAAATGGCAAATTCAAAATGAAATGATTATTTTCAATCAAATAACTTTGGAAAAAATCAGCTTTGAACTACATAGTTGTAATTATTTTGCTCTCATAGTTGATAAAACAAAAGATATAAGCAAGACAGAACAGTTATCGGTAGTATTACGTTATTATATTCAAGATTCAATACATGAAAGATTCGTGGGTTTTAAGCCTGCTAAACAGTTAAATGCGCCTTCATTTCTAAATTATAACAAAGAAACACAACAACAATGTTCAGTAGATGTACAAATATGTGTGGCACAAATTTATGACGGGGCAGTCGTAATAAGTGGTAAATTAAATGGTGTTCAAAAATTATTTCGTAACGGAGTTCCGCATTGTTATAAATTTAGTTATTACAGGTATATGTAAAGATATAAGTGATGTGAAATTATTTTTTGATTTGATAGAAGATTTATATGTGTTTGTATCAGGTTCTGCAGTTAATTCGCTTTTTAATTATTCGCTCGGTGTCGTTAAAGCAGACGTGGCCGGACATTACTTGGGTTAAACGATATGCTATCTCACCGTGAGTCCGGTCCACCCACCTGTTCAGCCAACAGGAAACCCGCCGCCTTTCCAAACACCGTTCGGTACGCTGTAACTGTCCGGATCGCCGCCCACCTTTGCACCCTGAGCAGGGCTTCACGGTTTTACTCAAGAGTATCCGCCCAAACAGGGGACCCGTACTAAAGGACCGAGTGTACGACGCTGACAAAAGTCTGTGCCACATTTCCCTCGGCTCTTCCAGATAGGGCATGAGTCCCGCCAGACAATTCATGACTTTCTGGGCCGCACGAGTAATGTGCGGCCCGAACTTTAGATGTTTGTCTATAACAGGGCCCAGGTAAGTCATGGAGTCCTTAAGCGGGATCTCTACCCTCAGCACAGCGATCCGTGGGGGAGTGAACTTGTACCTGCTCGTGAACAACACCGCTTCGTTTTTGTCCAGGGCGAGGCTCAGTCCACTCCCCTGCTGCTGGATCCAGGCGGTGACTTCGTTGAGCGTGCAGTTCGCACGAGATACAACCTACTCGGACGAGGCGCCTTTTCCGCCAACACCAGCGTGTCGTCCGCGTAGCAGGCTCACCGCCATCTCGAAGTCCTGCTCAGTTTTGGCCCTGAGGGTCAAGTCCCTGAAGAGGGTGGCCGCGTCGTCCGTGGACCTCCCCCTCCTGAAGCCGAACTGGCACCCGGCCAGCCCGCCGAAGTCGGCCAGGTGGGCTTCGATGCGGGTGACGAGCAGGCACTCGAGGATCTTCCACAAGTCGTCCAACATGCAGAGCGGTCGGTACGATGAGGGGAGACCGTCGGGCTTGTCACCCTTCCTCAGAAGCACCAACCTGGCCTTCTTCCACCTCGCGGAGAATTCACCCTCCAAGAGGCAGCGTTCACGACGGCGCGTATCAAATTCGGGGCTAGGTTGTTTAACAACCCCCACACCCGGTTTGAAATCGCATTGTGGCGGAGAACTGTGTTCCGGCCCCGCACGCGCGTCATGTCAGAGAATATTGTCGTAATACAATAAAAGAAAATGAAACAAGTGTAAATGTAATTCTGGTACGAAGATGAATATGAGTATGTGGTGCCTGCTGTCTAGGTTGTCACGTGCGTGTTGTCGTACAGCAGTCACCGTGTTCGGCTAACACTCCGGGTTAGCTGTGGGTTATAGGAAGAGAATAAGGGTAACACCTAGGTATGAGGTGCAAACGAAGTGCAAGACACAAATACCCTGAAATGTTGTGGAAGAGAGTAGATAGATTTAAAAAGGAATAAACAAAGACTTTACTTTAAGCAGTAAGCCGGACAGCGACAACCGAGTACTGAGACTGATGAATGACACAAGGCACTGGAGTCGACTGACGATGATGGTCAGGTCTATTGGGTTTATAATAATTAGAATTATTGCCAATTTGGCAATCAATAATATTTGTTAATTCATCAGTCTCAGGAAGCGGATGTGCTGTCTGTATTTTATTAAAATAATTCTCACAATAATGGTAATGTGACACCATTACAATATAGTATTAATAAAATCGTTAATTTTCACACTTAGAAATATGAGAGCCGATTCAAAGGATTCTTTTAATGAATGTAATGGATCAAATAATTTTATAAACTTTGAACAAATTTATGAAGAAGCTTTGAATATTTTTAAAGCAAATAATATACCATTACCTAGTGAACAAACTCAAACTACTAGAAAAAAGCGTTTTCTTCAAAAGTTTAAATCATTTTTTATGGATGAAAATATATCGTTAGAAAATGAATCAGCTCAGGATAAAAATGATTTTCGCACAAAATTATTTTTGCCAGTTTTAGACAAAATTATTAATGAGTTAGAAAACCGATTTTCAAATAATTCTTGTATTTTAAATGCCATTGATTATTAATACACGAAAAATGCCAAATTTCTGAGCTATGATGATCTTAAACCTTTAGCACAACATTATAAATTGAATACAGAAACACTAAAAGCAGAACTTAAAATATTGCCAAACACAATAAATATTTATCAATAAGAAAATTAAATAAAAATTACTAATTTAATGAATTTTGTTGATTTATTGGAAAAATATATAATTGTTTTTAATAAAACATACAAAATGGCTATAATCTTAATTACAATTCCTGTATCAAGTGCAGGATGTGAAAGGACATTTTCTTGTCTAAGGAAACTTAAGACATACATGCGAAACAAAATGACAGATGAACGCCTATCTAATTTATCAATGATGAGTATTGAAAAAATATTGGCAAAATCTTTCGACTTAGAAGAAGTTATTAATAAATTCACACTGAATCATAATAATTGAAAAATTATTTTGTTATAATTTTTTTAAACTGTTTAATTTAAACTCCAAATTGGTAGATACCTTAAACATACTTATATTAATTATTTAAAGTTTTTAAGGAATAAAAGGTGGAAAATATTTAATTTGTTTATTTATATTTATTGTTTTAATAAATTTTGTACTTTTATTACTACAACATATTGATCTAATAAAATGTTTTTAAATCTTAAATTTGAATAGAAAAAAATTGTATTATGTAAAATGTAGATACTAAGTAATTGATAAATAATTTTTTGGGGAGGGGGTAAGTAAATGGTGGCTCTCTAAGAAAAATGTTGGTCATAATTTGGCCACCCCAATCGTGTAATCCTAGCTACGTGCCTGCAAATGACTAGCGTAATGTCAGAAGTGATCGGTGCTACTTTTCGGACTGAGTGGGTATGAGGGTTGTCTGTAGTTTCACCGACCGTCGGTTTTCAAGATCCAAGTCAAGGAAGAAGGACGCAGCAGTTACCCCTTTTTATATTCCATATTTATTTATTTATTTTTGTTGTAAATTATTTTTTTTAAATAAAGCAATTTAGTTTGTGTTTGGTTATTCACTATAAGTATGTTTTTATTTTATCGCGTAGAATAAATTTGTCTACATTAGACAAATTTATAAATAACACAATAGTATTGATAGTAACATTTAGAACAATTCTAAATACAAAACAACTGCATGAGTCCACCTGCGTGCATCTACTTTAGGCATAAGTCACGTAATCGGAAAGTAATTAAAGGATGGTGTCGTCACCCCGTGGGGTGCCTTAACTATATTTTAATTATTTCTATTTTCGATATCATCATTGTCGGCGAACTGCAGTAATCGATACACGTCTAGGGTGCTCGTGCAAGGCGGTACTCTACTGTTATGTGTCGTTGGTACTCTGCGGATACCACGACATGTTAAGGGCTATTTGTGCAATATTCACAGATTAAGCTACACGACGTAACGACTATAGTATTACTAGTTCAACTAGCTTAAGCCACTCATACTGTTAATTTATAACGAAATTTGATATATTTTACTCATAGTAGAGTATCACACTCTGTTTATAATATTTTATGATTACAGTCCACTTACCCGTATTATCAGATTTTGTTTAATAACAGCATTAAAATTAAAAACTTCTTGTAATATTTACCTTTTATTATATCTTTAAGTAAAATGGTTGATAAATTTGCTATAATACTTGTAGAAGGATTCAAACCAGGTATTGAGTTTATTTCAATCAAATATGGTATAAAATTATCAGTGATCACAAAGTCTGCTCCAAATAATTGAAATGTATTTTTTCTATATGATGACGATATTTGTGATGCTTTAATTACAGTATAAATGCTTTCGCCCATTCCTGGAAATATTAACTCATCCCATACTCTGTTCTGACCAATTTTTCTTTTCCATAATAAAATTAATTTATTATTTTTAATAAAATACTTTTTATAAATTTAAATAATAAATATTTCAATTTGTGTATAGTTGTAATTATTTATTTTTTATGTTATGTTATAATAATAGATTCAAAACCATTAAATTATTTTAAAAGTCACTATAACAATTCTCATGATTTATTTCAGTACATTTATATATTGTAAATGTAAACTATTTATTTTCATAGGTTTACTATTAAAAGTGTGTCATCTTCTTTTTCCTTGCCTTAATCCCAACTACTTGGGGTCGGCCACCCATATCTCTAAATTTCCACTTTACATAATCTCCCTCATCATCTACGCTTACATCAACCGTTCTCATATCGCATTATTAACATCCCTCCATTTCTTTTTTGGTTTTTCTCTACCTCCTCTTCTTCCTTCAACATTAATTTCTATAACTATTCTTATAGCTTCCAATTCCTCTCTCCTTATAAAATGACAAGACAAATAGTCTTGTCTTCAAGTCTATTTTCTCTAGTCTTATCCACGATAAGACTAGAGAACACTACACCTATAATACCTCTTAAATGTTCATTCCTTTCCAATAGCACTAGTAATAAATTACTATTACTAGTGTGTACATACATAAAATAGTCTTTTAACTCTTTGTAATCCCACATACATTCTTCAGGTACTCCTATATCTTTTTTCTTGCGATATTTCATTTGTAATCGAACATTACTTAGATGAATTGATTCATGCATATCTTTTAAAGTGAATTTTTTTGAACAAAATCGTACATAGCCTTCTCTGTAAAATATTTGTAATTAAAGTATACCTTTTTAAAAAGAAAATTCTTTATTTTAATTACTTATACATCCATACAACAATAGGGTTCATATCAGTTACTAAAAACCATTGTCTTAAATCAACTTTGCACGAATTAATTAAAAGGGGTTTCTCTATAGAGAGATAATATATATATATATTATTATATTGAGCATAATGTTTTATTACATTTTTTTCTCACCTATATATTTTTGTACAATAAAACTACTTCCCGAATCTGTATCTAAGAGAATTTTTTCTTTTATTACATCTAAATGTCTAGCCATTACTATTCCTTGACCTGAACAATTGGATATAGGTTTCACAATCCACGTATTTGTGCTACCATCTATATAGTGTTGTGAACGATATTGCTCTACACAATCAAGTAAATACTTACATCTTGCATAAATATCTTGCTGTTAAATTGATAAAATCATAATATTTTAATATTAAAATGCTAATACATTGTTCACATCAAATATTACTTTTAATATTTTTCGTAGATAAATTTTAGTTAAATTTTTTTTTTATAGAATGTACTTTATTAACCTACTTCGACTTGGTAGTTATATTCATAGGAAAAATTTGCATTATTATTAATTAACTTCCAGTAATTGTTCATGAATTTATTCCATATTTCAACCTGATTTTCAAATATCCACATGGTTTTATCGACAAGACCGGTCTTTTGTTCAATTATATATTCATATATTCGCCACTCAACAAAGTTGATCATTTCATATGGCAGCTATTAATAATAAAAATATTTAAATAACTAAAAAGTTATTTGGTAATAAATAACAAAAATTGAACTTACATCGCCTTCTTTTGAAAACAACACTTTTTTGTTTTCAATTGCTTCAACTATCGTCTTAAGTGTACCAATTAGTGCAGTCATGTAATAGTCTTTTAAAAATTTGTCCCAATCAGCCTTTCCCCGGACATAATGACACCTTGGAAACATAATATTTGATAATTTGTCAAGATAAGGCTCTAAACAATGAGCTAATCCTTTCTATAATCCAAAATAATTTAGATACTCTCTAGGTAAGATTTAAAACAAATTAAATTATTGAAAGCTAACAAACTTTTGAACAAAACATATAGCTAGTAATTTGACTAACTACAGTAGATTCGTGAATGTTACTCCAATTAAATAACCGTTTTCTTGTGACAAACACAAAGTCTGATTTATAATTCTTTAGTATGTTCCAAGACTGTGCACTTTTTAAACGATCCCAAATCGCTTCATTAATACTACAATATGATAATAATGGCGGTGACTCAACCCAATTGACGGAATTTACTTTAAATAATAATATACATTTAAATTATATACGTTGAATATTTTTCGAATTAATGTTACTTGTCGATTTTGTATAATGAAAGTAATTTATGGGTGGTTTTGATGGATTGATTTTCTCCACCCAGCCACGTTGTTTTAATTCTTGAACTACTATTGGAAAATACCCCAAAACTGAGAACACTTTTCGAGTCTTAAAAAAATATTTTTTTATAAAAATCATTACAATGTAGTTCATCGAGTAAATAAACAAAATCCAGATAATCAAATATTGATTAATAACTAATAGCTAATAACTAAAAACATTTATATTTCTTTTTACCTACCTCAATAAATTATTTTTGATATTTACCTTGATAGCTTTTAGTGCCTGATAGGTGACACTTGATAAGGTTTCTGTATTTAATGTTATATTTAATGAAACACAATCCAACAACTGTATTTTACATTCTTGCGTTAATGCTTGATGAAGTTTTTTGATATAATTTTTTGAATTTAATTGATATCTATTATTAATTGTCAGACGATTTGTAGATTCTTCAATTTTTTGTTCTTTATTATTTTGATCATAAATATTATTACCATTTTGAATTGTAGGAATTATTACATTCACGTTTTGTTCCAAGATATTCTTATTTTCCTTGTTAATTGGTGTTTTTATTTCTGTGTTAATAGTATTCTTCATTGCTATTTTCAAAAAATCTATTTGTTCTTTAGTTTTATTTTGAGTGTACATCGAGTATTATAATTATTTAAAATATCTATTTTGTTATAAAGTGTATTTATAAAAAAAAAAAAATTAAGGGCCCATGAAGATATTATTTAGGACATTTAATTGGAAACTAATTATAGTTAGCTGGTAAACATAGCAACCGAATCATATTGATATATATATATACATACTTAATAATAATTTTAATGTTAAGCCAAGCTTGAAACAATATAAACAACAGTCGAACATTATTATAATTGTACAACTTAATATGCTTTTTAAATATTCGTAGCACTCGTAGTTTATCTTAGCTATTTATGTATTTTTCATGTCTTTATCCAAAGCTGCTAGAAAAAAAATTCAACTGAAAAATTAATTAAATTTGAGGTGTAAAAGGATTTTGTTAATCATTAAGGAACAGTACAAACATAATTGAAAAAACTAAAAATCATTTTAAATTCTTCCCCAAATTCCCCTAACTATTTTGAATGTCAATTGTCAGGAAAAAGATGTTATTCTGATATTTTTTATACGCATGAACCGGTTTAAGTAGTTTTATAAGTTCCTATTTTAAGCAATTGAAATATAAATTACTTCATATTAAAGTGATGGACATGGAGAGGAGTTAGGAAGCTAGGTGGAAAGCAAGGCTACCCGGATCATCATCTAACGAAAAAATAAATATTTAAAAAAATCATACTAGAATAGGTATTTGGAACGTGTGAACTGTTTTGACACGCAGAAAACTAGAAGAGTTAAAGCAGCAGTTGAAAAAAAATCAATTAGATGTCATAGGAGTACGTAAAACAAGATACGGCGAAAATGACGATTTCTGAAATTATTACTGAAAGAAAAATATGGAATGGCATTTTTATCAAACAATTAGTATAGAGCATATGTGAAAATAGTTATTACATAAATTATAGAATAGTAATAGTAGAATTAAAATCAGGATTACCCCCCAATATAGAATACTTCCCAACATCAAATTGTGACGAAAAATATATAAAACAAATTTATAACAATCTAAAATAATTGATTTGACACATACTTGATAAAGACAACCTAATTGTAATGTGAGATTTTAATATTATAATTGGGAATGAAGTTGATTGTAATTTCGTGGTTGGAATGAGAAGAAAATAGACTAGTTAGTTTCTATAACAAAATATGATCACCTTGAATAGAACTGGCCTGGATTGGTGAGACTGAAGGATTACTATTGAACTATATTAAGTCCAAGAAACAGCAATTACAATAGAAAGCTGCGTATGCACATCTAAAATCTGAAATGGAGTGCGACAAGACTTCTTTGATATCTTACTTATTTCATATATCCAAAGAAGAAGTTGTTCAAAAGCTCAAGATAAAGATAAAGTTGTAAAAATAAATGAAAAGGTAATCCATGATGAAATTTTCACAGAACTGAGACATTGAAAGATATTCAACCATTACTGACTACATTCAATGAAGTATTAAAACGATACCTTTTAAAGATCAATATTTTTATTTTATTTATTAACGCCAGTCGACTTTTTTGAAAAAATACATACAGAATATAGATTTAGTAACAGTGAAATGAGTTAACAAATGTAAAAATAATAATATGTGTGTCTCCGTACAAAGCTAAAGATTATCATTATATTCACGCATAAGCTTAATTAAGGGTTCATTTTTACCAAAATTGGAGTTGCTTAAAGGTAAATAAAATTGACACTGAAACCTAGTTTACAGGGTACAAGAATATAAAGTCGTTCTAGTAAACATGGGGCATCAATATCACCATTTAATAATTTATCGATAAAATATTTACCCAATTTTACTCGTCTATGTTCTAAAGACTCAAGCTTAAAAAAATCATTTATTGGACCGTAATCATGAGTTGGTCCACTATATTAAGGGTATAACCAGCGAAACCTAGAAATCTATTTTGAACCTTATTAATTCGGCGTTTGTCAACTGCTGTGAAAGGTGACCAGATAATGTTCCATATTCTTAAGTCGATCTAACAAGAGAGCTATATAAAGCAACTAAACAATACGAAATTTGAAATTTGAAGAATTACGACGAATAAATCCTAACACTAATATTGGTAACACCAATCCCCTCGGCCCTTTTTTTCCGGATGTTCTCCCTCAACCTTTTCAAAACCTTCAAGTAGAAATGTTGGTTGACCGTTTGGCATGGAGGAACAAATTCTGCGTGCACAACATCTCAGCAATCGAAGAAACTAATGAGCAATGTCTTTATGTTCGATTTCATTTGGCGTGCCTTTTTTGGACGAGGAGAAAGGGGCATCTTCCATTGGCTTGATTGCTGCTTTGTTTCGGGGTCGTACCCATTGCACCATGATTCATCGTCAGTTATAACCTTCAGAAAAAAAAACTGGGTCTTCATTTAACTGATTTTGTAGCTCAAGACAGGCCTGAAGTCGACGCTCCCTTTGATCGTTAGAGAGAAGGCGAGGAATAAATTTGGCAGCGATCTTTCTCATGACCAAATCTTCAGATAAAATCCTCTGAATGGAACTCCATAACAGTCCAGACATCTCACAAAGTTGATCGATAGTTCGGCGATGGTCTTCACGCATAATAGTGTTGATTTTTTCAATGTTTTCGTCCGTTCTTGAAGTTGAGGGGCGCCCAGAACGAGGTTGGTCTTCTATTGACATCTATCCATTCTTGAAACGTGAAAACCAGTCATAGACACACATTTTACTCAAAACATTATCCCCATAAGCTGTTTTCAGCATCGCAAGGGTTTCCGCGGGCGGAAAAACAAAAGTTCACAGGCACATTTTCCTCTCGGCACTTAGCCATCTCACGTTTTCGCCGAAACGGAAAAAGCCGTTACACTAGAAAAATTCTCACGGACGAACGGATATTCTTACAACAACGAGACTTTGCACACTGACTAGCGAGAGTCACCTCTTGAAAGAGAACTACTAAAGAACCCACTCCCTCTCTCCACGGCTCTCCTCCCCACCCAACACATAATTTCCGTTACTTTAGGGTCCCCCTCGTATATGTTGAACCTGTTAATTCATCAAATGTTATAATATCCTCACATGCATCAAAAAATATTCTTAACTTACACGAATGGTCGATTAGCAAAAATGAGATTTATGTATACTTAATTACATGAGATATTCATTCTGGATCTGGTCCTGATGGACCAGATAGAGTTATATCATTTTTCCGTAAAAAAGATCCCATTTTCTTTAACTATAGTTTGTGTAATTTCAGTTTAACTAGGGTTGATTTCATAAGAGATTAAGGAATAATTATTGAGGATAATCTTTCTTTACTAGACATATAAATTTGTCAGTCAGTAATGCTTTTAAGAATTTGGGTTTTCTTAATAGAAATACTAAATATTTTAAAAACACAATTACTTTAAAATTGTTAAATTTTTCTCTTGTCAGATCAAAGCTTGAGTTTGGTTCTTTAGTTTGGTCTCCTAATTATGCGGTTTACATTAATTTATTAGAAAACGTCCAATACAATTTTACGAAATCTATCTGTTTTAAATTGATTATTAGTCTTTCTAGGGATTCATATTATTTACATTCGGTTAGGTATTACATCTTGTGAACTTAGATGACGAGTTAGTGATCTTATGTTTTTATATGACTTATTAATGGTTATGTAGATTGCCCAGAATTATTTTCAATAGTTGGCTTTAGAGCTAGTCAAATAAACCTCGAAGTTATTAAACTATTTTATGTTCCTTTCTTAACCACTAATTATAGCTCAGCATCATATTTTCCTCTAGTCCTTTTGTTAGCTAATAAAGTTTTAAACTTTTGTTAATTTTTTCTCTATGTCTCGTGATGTCTTCAAGTCGAATACTTATAATGCATTATCTAATTGTGTATTGTAATTTGTTTATTTCTAATTGTTTATTGTAAATCTGAGTAGTATTTAGTTAAATGTGTATTTTTTCATTTAATTTATGTTAACTAAGAAATTATTGCATTTATTCTATTGGATTATGTTAAAGGGCTTTTTTACCCGTTTATAATTTAAAAATAAATAAATATACAATTTATAATTTTTAAATGTATCGAGAACGATTGTGGCCATGTCTTCATTTTTATGGCCATAATTTCATACGAATCTTATAAATCGTTCAACGGGGACATTCTTTTTTAGATACATATCGCACTATGAACGAAAACCGATCTACGTGGGAGATATCAGGAGTCGACTCTACAGAAATAAAAAAATATTTGGCTTGTTTTATCTTTGTCACAATCGTACTAATGACCTTTTCTGCCATGATGTCAATAATTTCACCACATATCTTAGACAAAAGGTATAATATTATGCCGCATCCCTTATTTCCATGACACTTGATATGTGTGTGCGTTTAGAAAAGGATTAAACTCAGATAAAAGTTCTAGAGATATAATATAATGCCCATTATTTCTCAATCCAATTTTTTCCTGCGAATCTCTAAATGGCAATTCGTGTACAGCCAGTGATCTTACAACAGCCACAACACGTCTCAAAGTCTCATGCCAGTATTTAATTTCTTCTTCTATTTGAATGACAATTCCCTTGTCAACCCTACCACTTGCGTTCTTTCTGGTCAACAGTGTTACACATATAGATCTGGTCGTCTGAGTTTTCTTGTTCTTTCATTCTCTGACCTGCATTTTTTCAGTCGTTATACCCTTTATCATTAGCTTGAGTCCCCGACTTTTTAAAAATTTTGCAAGGGTGACAGAATACAGTTTCTTTAGACTTATCAACCAAAGCCGAGCTTGTATTTCGCCATTAGGTAATGTCTGACTGAAAAGTGATAGGGATAGATACCTGATAGTATCTGCATACTGTCGTTTTGAAGAAGAAAAATCAATGTCCATTTTGAACGAGGTATTCAATTATAGCATCATCCAGTACCCACTTAGCAGAATCATCACAATAGATTACTCGTTTATAGTTGTAATGTATCCAGTTCATCTTAGCTTAAGCTAAAAATATTTTTGAAGGTTAATTATTATTATTAATTTTTGAAAATTAATTATAACTAATTAGTAAAATTAACAACTGCAAAATTGTATTCACACAATTTGTCAGGAGACGTCAAAACGACCAGAGTCCAAAAGAAAATGAAATGGTAATAATCGTAAGCCTGGCTTTCAAAATAGATAAAACCTAAATATGTTTAACTTATAATAAAAATGAAATATTTTATTTATACTATCAACTATTGCGTTTATTATAAAGATATAATCGGTCATAAGGGTATTTACGGCTATAATTATAATCGAACGAAAAAATTATCATTGTTAAGCACCACTAAATGTATTCATACGCTACACATTATCAAAGTATACATCAAAAACAATATAGTATAACATCATTTCTACGCGTTGATTCATTTTGTGTGACATCTTTTTTTTGGTATTTGACCGAGGGCCCCCAACAGGTAAGAAGTAAGGGCCCTAGGCAACTGCCTAGTTTGCCTAGGCGGAAGTCCGGTTGGGTTTTTTTTTTTATTTGAAATAATTTTCCTTACTTCACTCCATATTTTTTCTTAAAACATTAACGTAATGGAAGTCAAATATATCATTTCCCTTATGTTTAACATATTAATAATCAAAATCAGTTTTAATTAAAAAAAAATTTTTTTGTTCTTACTTGATGCGAAACTGAGAGGGTATTGGTTTTACTATGATGTTTTTTTTTTACCTTTTATCACTTTTTCTCAACTCTCACCAAACCGATTTCTTTTAACGATACGTCAAAAGATCACAAATCTTATCTAGTCGAAGACATTATCCTCAAAAATTGAAAAAATTTCCCTCGTTCCTCGTAAATGGGGAAACTCCAAAAAATTACAAATTTAAAAATCGCTAATTTTCGACAATTTTACCTCAATTTTCCATAACATTTTTAAATATGACCGAATCAATATAATTTTTTTTTATTGATACCTGAGGTATTTATCTATCATTTTTTATACTTTTGTGAACATTTGACCCTTTACTAGTCCACAGGAAGGGTTTCAAATTTAATACTAAATTTAATTACTATAATTATTATTTATTCATATATTATAATTATATATCAAATAACTAATCGGGATAAAATTAAGGGAAAGAGAGTTACTGTTGCTTTTGAAATAATCTACCAATGTCTTAAAATTAATTTTTCGAATTTTACCTTGTGCATAAACTTGTTGGGTTTTCGAATTAGAACATTATTTTCATAACATATATCATTATTTGATTGAGTGTCTATTGTATCACTAGACTAAGAATTATACAACTTTTCAGATGATTTTTGTTTACTTTTAATTTCAAAATCAGCTACAAATTTAGCTAGAGTTCAATTTTCGTAATAAAGTGGTCTACACGAATAATATACTATTAGGACATCTCAAAGTATGTCAGTAGATTCAGGATTCATTAGACCCCGTAGTGCAATAGGTTTAACCATGCGAGTTCTTTATTCGAATGACTTTTATTAATAAATACGTGCCCAGTAAATGTACATGATTGTACATTTAAACAAGTGTAGACCGATTTTTGAGCAGATATTTCTTCACCTCTGGAAAATGAAGCAATTTCCATAATTGTGTTTTCACAGATATGTCTGACGATGATCTTAAGCTTTCCACTGACACGGCCACGGTGTTGTCACCCGTTTGACACCCCGCGATCGTGTCAGCTCCTTCTCAGCCTCTGCTTCTCTGTAAACCGAACCGTTACACACACGCGTTATCGTCGTGGTGTTAAGTCCAACAAATGCCTAGCGTCGAATACCCCGCCGCAATAATACGTCCAGTCAGTCATCTTCGTGACACCTATCACATTGGATTCACCGTCCGCTGAATCAACCAAATCGCCACCGTTAATTCGGTTATCTTTTATCATTCTGTCGACGGTCTCTTAGAAGTATTACTGTTATTTTTGGTTCGAATATAATTTTTCTCGTGTTACAATTCTTGTTTTTATTTTTCTTATTAAACGACTCGACGCCAAGTAGAAAATCAACCAGTGTTACTTACTTTATTCCTTATCAACTTCTCCCGTATTACCACTATGTCTTTCATAAGCTTAGATATACCTCTCTGACTTTCCCCTATAAATTCAATGACATATTTGACACACGAATATGTATCTAAAATGAACTGAATGTCCATGTTGGACTCTCATAAGGGAAATAAAATTTCATTAAACCTAAATACTATACGATGTTCTATATCTCTTTTTAAAAATACCAAGGGTCGTTTAATCCCAAGCCTAATAATAGATTTATATTCGTTATACAACATTTCTTCTATAGGTTGGATCTCTGTAGATTTATAATTCTTTAGGTATTGCATTAAAACTTTGTATTTATGTAACCGTCCCTTATAGTTTGAACTGGTTTCCGTCATTAGTCGTGTTAATATACAAGTTTCTTTCATTGATAATGTATATTAAATCAATAATTTTTAGTCTCTTTGTCTTTTGCACTACGATAATATGTATGTGTATGACGGTGAGTTTGTTTTGATTTGCTATATGCATTCGCAGGACTGTCTTCGGAAACCATGCATCGTATATACTTATTTATAAGGGTTACACAGGCGTCATATGTATCTGGCTTTGCAGGATCGAATTTAGGTGCGTTCACAAGCCATAAAATCACGTGAACATGTGGGCTTCCACGATGCTGATAATCAACACAATAGAAATAATGGTAAAAATTCCATTATTATTTCATATCAATTTAAACAAAGCTCTAAATTTCTGATCAAAATATGTAGCACAAACAACAGGATCCTCTCTGATTACATTTGATTTTTCTTCATTTGGTAAATTTAAAAAGTCTTCGTCAGATATTCGCCAATTTTGCGTCGTAATTTATACAATATTTTCAATAAAGCTCTCCATGATGACTCACTTAGGCTAATTGTTAAAAATATAGTAGGGTGAACTAACTGTCTTACCATCACAAAAGTATTTTTCCTTATAGTGGCTAAAAGTGATGGCGAATTATGTAAATTGTGTTATAAACGGTAGCCTTGATCACCATCAATCATTTTCGTTAGATTTTCAGAATTTGCAACATCGTTAGCTATTAAATTTAATTTTTTCGCATAATTATTTGAAATTTGTTTATGAACAATAACTTTACATTTGAAAAATAAATTTGGCGCATCTGCTGCAAAACGCCTATTTGAATTCAAAAGTTCTGATCTAATTACCTTGGAGTAATTTTTGACGGATCTTTAATTTTTCTAGAATAGCCACCACACAAATTAGGAAACGCTTTTTCTTCAGCGCGGTCATCGATTAGGATGGATAAGGGTCTCATGCCTTCACCGGGAACAAAAGACACATAGTCACCATTTTCAACCATAGTGTCTATAGTTCATAGATTGATTGGTTCATCATTGTCACTCTCATTGGACTCTTCACTAACTAACAAATCTGTCTCCTCTGTTTTTGCCTGAATATAATTTGTAACATGGCTGTACCATTCTTCATCAATTTCTACACCTATATACTATGGTTGGTCTCTAAAATCCATCAAAGCCTTCACAACTAACCTAGGGCGAACATTTTGATACAAATAATACTACTTAAAACAAGATTTTCTTTTTAATTTGAATTTCATTATTAACACGCTTATATTAGTTTCACATGTATATGTGTTGTCACATTTAGGAATTTAGGAATTTTTCCGCCCCCCAATAAGTGTTGGTTTGGGTTTTTTAGTTGAGCAAAAAAAAAAAAGAGGTCTTCAAAACAATTTCCCTAGTTTACAATAGACATCAATGGGGGGTCCAAACCTCATAGACCCTCCATATGTGCCACTGTCGCCTCTACCATTATTTTAAATCATAATTTTTTTTTAAAAATGATAATTTATTATTAATTATTTTAAAAAAACACGCTTTTAAAGCACACCGAACTAAAAAGTTAAAAATAATTTTTAAAATAATCNAGATTGGAAGAAAGATAGAAAAATAGCTTTAGATAACACTATAAAATCACATGAATATAACAAAAAACTATTTAACAAAAACAGAAAAGAAAATGAATTCAATACAGGCGATTTTGTATACATTGAAAACGGAAATAAATTAAACAGAAAAAAATTGGATGAACTCAGGATTGGACCTTTCAAAATAATAGAGAAAATATCAAATACCTTATTTAAAATTAAAATAGGAAAAAGGAATGAAGAAATAGGACTATTCCACATTACAAAATTATTACCAAAATAATCAAGAGCTAATAAAAATTCTCATAAGAATTTTAACAGTGGGAGGGGGAGNAGTTTACACAAGTTTAATAATGAATTTTTCAGTGGGCCAAGATCCCAATTAATTAAATTGTTTTTATTTTTAAACATTTCTATTGCTTCTCTGATATTAAGTTCTTTGTAATTATTTACGTTTTTAATTAGTTTTATGGTTTTAATAGAGTGATTATGTGTCAATAAATGTTCGGCCACTGGAGATTTCTCAATTTCTTGATTTTTAATATTTCTTAAGTGCTCTTTAAACCTGACCCCTATATTTCTTTTTGTTTGTCCTACGTAACGTTACGTAGGACAAACAAAGGAAAGCAGCAGACGCGCAAATTCCCGGAACAATGAGGTAGTGACGAAAAATGATGATACGAGAATCATCCCCCGTAATCGGAATGATACATTTTATAAAGCGACTTAAGTACGTAAACGTAGCAAGCACAAGGTATAGCCATATTTTGTGGGTGGGCGAGGCGGGAGGAACGTTATACGCGAGGCATATACGGGTGCAGCGGTGGCTGTAGGAATATATAAAGGAATATTAACATATATGTAAATATATATATATATATGTATATTGAAATAGTGGCTAAATATGTGTATATATATGTAAAGAAAGTATTTTCTATCTATATAAGATGATAAGAAAGTGTAAAGTGTGATAACACAAAAACATGTTAATTAAAACAAATCATTGTTAAAAATTATTAATTAAGCAAACTACTTTCTTTGTAAATTTTAAATAACACTAAAGATTATAATAATAAACTTAATCTGTTGTTTCTTTGTTTTACAGGTAATGTAATAATACTAATTTAAATAAAATTTGTTATTAATAAATAACTTTGTTTTATAGAGAAACCAGTTATTATTATTATTAGAAAATATTATTGTTAAAAGATTATAACTCCATTATATATATATTAGGGGACTTAAGTGTGACAATGTATCATTCACGTGTTATAGCCATATTTTATGGGTGGCGGTGCGCGGTGGGAACGCTAAACCTGAGGTTTAAACGGCGGCAGCGGCGGTAGGAATATATAAATATATATATATAAGTCAGGCGTATGGTACGCAGGCGGTTTTGGTCAATCAAAAAAAAAATACTCATAGTAGGGCGACGGCTGATAAAGGTGGCACGAGTGTCGGGGACTGTCACAATAAAAATTTGTTTATATATATATACAGGGTAATTTTTTTATCATAACCCACTCAATTACTTACAGAATTATAATAATTTAAATATTTTTTTTTATTATTATCTTTAGTTACACATTATTCTTGAATTATTAACTATGTAATACTTTTTAAGTTCATCCCTTATGCCTGGTAAGGGTGTCAACTTTGTTTTTTTAAATGGTAACACATATTTTGAATTTAATAAAATGTTTATAATTTATAATTTATAATTTAATAACAAATGTCATTTGAATTTTTAATATAACTTTATTCGCTTATTAGATATAAACATTTAAAGTTTCAAAATTTTGAGTTAATATACATGTATAATACACATGGGATTGTAAATACAGGTAGCTAATTGGATTTTTATGACAATTTATAAAACAACAGAATTTGTTTATAATGTCCAATTTTCAATTTGAATTTATGGTGGTTACTTCACCTAAAGATCCTAAAACAAATGTAATAGCCTTAACCTCGATTTGTACAGAGGATGGTAAAAAATATATATTGCCAGATGAATTTAGATACATGGGAGATCATGTAGAATTGAGAAAAACAAACAACTATACAAAATTAGTCAATTCTTTAAAGAAAAGAAACCAAATAAGAAAAGTGTGGATTACGATGACAAAGGAATTAAAGGAGACATACATTGACGAAGATGGAAATTTACAGNGGAGACATACATTGACCAAGATAGAAATTTACAGTTTAAAGACCAATATTTAGAAGAAATAGATGAAGAGAACACAAACTTAACACAAGATCATAATCTAAAAGAAATATTAGAATAATTCATAGAAACTNACAAACTTAACACAAGATCATAATCTAAAAGAAATATTAGAAAAACTCATAGAAACTACAAAATATAAAGATAAAGAAAAAAATTTAAAACAAATATCAGAAAAACTTTTAATAGAAAAATTTTCAAGCAAAACTTCTAATTCTACACAATGGATAGAAAGCTTTGAAAAAGATTGCTCTAGATTTGAAATTAACAAAAATGAAGATAAAATTGAATTATTAAAATTATTTTTGGATAAACCAAGTTTAGATTGGTACTCTTCTACACTCATAAGACTAACAGTAAATGCAGGTTGGTCAGAATGGAAAAATAGATTTTTAGCATGCTTCACAGATAACGGATGGAATAATGTTATTTATGCACTATCATTTAAATATCGAGAAGGTTCGTTAACTGATTATGCTATGAAAAAATAGAAACTTTTAATAGACTTTAATAAAAATATGGATATTAAATCACTTATAGCATTGATTGCAGTAGGACTACCAGAATTTATTCTGAACAAAATTGATAAGTCTGAATTAAAAGAAACAACAGACTTATTTAATGAATTGAGACAGCTCGAATGTCTAGAAAAAAAAATTTACATTAGACTCTCAAAAAAAAAAATATGAAGAAAAGAAACCTTGTAAGAAGATTTGGGTAAAGGTGTTAAATACCACCCTAATTAAAAATGTTGGTTTAAAAAAAATGAAGAAAGTAGAGAAAAAAACACTACAATAAAAAAGGTAAATAACAATTCTATAATAGATGTAAAAATCCATGATGAAACAAAAAACGAATAAACACACCACTAATTAAATTAAACATTGTATTAGAAGATAAAATAAAACTAGAAGGGATCTATGACTCAGGATCTCAAGTTTCATTGATTAATAAAAAACTAATAAAAACTATAAATATTAATAAAGATAAAAACAAAATACAATTAAAAACAATTAGTGGTGTGTCACTCACAAAAGGATTAACAAGAATAAAATTAAAAATTTTCAATATTGAAAAAGAAGTAGATGTGTTTATTGTAGAAAATGAGGACTTTCATGACTTTGATAGGCCTAGATCTAATAAAAGAATTTAAATTAACTCAAGATGAAAATTTAAATATAAGCCAAAAACAATTGCATAGTGATGATATAATAGAAATAAATTTTAATGATGATATTAAAGAAAAAGATTTTAAAATAAATCTAAATCATTTAGATGATATTAAAAAAATTAAAATAGAACAACTGATAGAAGAATATAAAACAATATTTGCCAAAGATAAATATGATATAGGGACCGTTAAAGACTATGAAGCAAGAATAGATCTCTTAGTGGATAAATTTTGTAGTAAAAGACCATATAGATGTACAATTGAAGACAAGAAAGAAATAGAACAGCAAGTAGCAAAACTATTAGAAAAAAATTTAATCGAAGAGTCATATAGCCCATTCGCTGCACCTGTAACTCTAGCATTAAAAAAAGGCGAAGGAAAAACTAGACTATATATTGATTTTAGAGATTTAAATAAAATTGTGACACCCCAAGCCCAACCTTTTCCACTAATAGATGACTTAATAATTAAAGCCAGAAACTGTAAATATTTTACATCACTGGACATAAATTCAGCATTTTGGTCAATATCATTAAGGATAGAGGATAGAAATAAAACAGGCCTTATAACTCAAGAAGGACACTATCAATGGACTTGCCTACCATTCGGTTTAAAAACGGCACCTGCAATCTTCCAAAGAATTTTATCAAGTATACTAAGAAAAAATAATCTTAAAAACTTCACGGAAAATTATATAGATGACATATTAATATTTTCAGAAAATTTTGAAGATCATATTGAAATAAAACAAGTTTTAGAAGCCATAATAAAAGAAGGCTTTAGATTGAAATTAAAAAAATGCACATTTGCATCAAAGTCAATCAAATATCTCGGACACATAATAGAAAATAATACAGTAAGACCAATCAAAGACAACTTAGTATCAATACATAATTTTCCTACACCAAAAACACAGAAAAATATCAGACAATTTCTAGGTAAAATAAACTTTTACCGCGAATACATACCGAAAATCTCAACGATACTAGATCCATTACACAGACTATTGAATAAAGATGTGAAATTTAATTGGTCTGTGGATTGTGAAAAATCATTTACGGAAATAAAAAAATTATTATGTTCTCAACCAGTGCTAGAAATATTTGACAGAGATTTGCCTATTAAGATTGTGACGTTCACCGATAACTAACCGTGAGGTTATCACCGATGAAGCACATAAACCCAAACGAAGTTGGATTCACCACTAGCCGAGGCTCTACCAGACCGGAGTATAGTGGAATTTTAAAAATATAACTGATACATTTGTTGTTTTAATTTACTAAGTTTTTACCTTAACTCTAGGGGAAAAGGAATTAAAAACTGGTAGACAAGTAGTATAGGCGATGATGTTCTATTTTATATCCTGAGTTTAACTAAAATAATAATGCCCAAAGTACAATAAAATAAATGTCAGTTACAAATGTTCAAAATAAAATAAAATTACAAATTCTTTTATATAACATATTTCAAGTAATAGTTAAAATTATTACAAATTATTAAATGAGCTAAAGGACAAATAAAATAAAAGGGACATGAGGGAAAAAATAATCTCTGACACTGCTGTATTGACTATGTTCGATTTGACCAAGGGACAGGATCGTACTTTCCAATATTGAATAAAATAAAATGGTTATCATTGCAATAATGCTCAAACTAAGAACATGACATCGGTCAATATGGATCTAGGCCTTTTATACCGAGCCTTGAGACTGCTAAGCACGTCGAGATTGGTCCAACACATGTGAGGTTTTATTACACTCAACATAATAAAAAAAATGATAGAATGGACGAAAATGATATTTTACAATAATTTACCAATAGTCAATGAGCAAATATGCCAAGAGATCAGATAGAATAATCATATTAAAATATTTAAAATATATTAATGTCATTTTTAAAGAAACCTCGTGACAATGCACGAATAGAGGAAACAATGAAATGGATAAAAATAAAGAAAAACAGGAATGCTGTACAAAGTTACCAAATTATATTATCATGATGCTCAGGCCGTAGCCAACAAATGAATCTTCACCCATAGCTCGATCGCCAGGGCAAAAGTAAAGTTAGGCAGCCATGAGATGTTCAATATACGCAAAATAAAATTAAGTAGAAGGCTGGAGACAGAAAAGACGACCGGCCAAAACACATTTGAACAAAACGGCCAGACCACTTGTCGGCGACGACACACATGGACCGGAAGGGGAAACAAACGCCGACATCAGTGCATGCCTCGTTGACAGACATCTGGGACCGGTTGAATGATTGACAGTACTGTAGTGGTCAGCTGGGCGTTTTGTTATCACAATGATAATTTGTTATGAACGATTGTACAACAGATAAAATAGAAAAAGGGAATGTGCGACTGCATTTATAAAAATTTAATTATGTTATTACTGAATTATAATGTTCAAAATTAGTTTTTATTCACCACGAAATTAATACTATCTAGACAATAACACCGCATTACCAATTGCCGAGCAGTTACACTTAATTATATGATGTTCACAATAACTAATTTAATTAATTAATGTGTTAAATAGTGCTATTGATGATAGGTCAATTTTTTACGTCACAAGATATTTACAGATGCTTCAATATAAGGTATAGGTGCAATATTGAAACAGACACAAAAAAATGGAAAGGAAAAACCAGTTGCCTATTTCTCAAAAAAATTAAATGAGACACAAAAAAGAAAAAAAGCTATATATTTAGAATGTTTAGCAATAAAAGAAGCTGTAAAATATTGGGAACACTGGCTGTTTGGAAGAAAATTTGAAGTGTATTCAGACCATAAACCTTTAGAGAACCTTAACATAAAAGCAATAACATACGAAGAGTTATGTGATCTAACATATTACTTATCTCAATTTGATTTCAATATTAGATACATACCAGGGAAACTCAACACTGAAGCAGACTGTCTTAGCAGAAACCCAGTATTGGAATCAATGGATAATACTGAAGAAGCATTAAAGATAGTAAATACAATCAAAATTCAAGAAATAAAAAAAGATCAAGATGAAAACATTGCATTAAAAGAACTTAAGAAAAAAATGATAGATGAACATGGTATAATTTATAAACTAAATAAGAATAAAAAGAAGATAGTCTTATCAGAAAAATTGAGTATTGAATTAATAAGAAATACACATATAGATTGGTGTCATATTGGCATAAATCAACTGATAAACAGAATATACCCTTATTATACTTCAAAAAGATTAATAGAGAATATAAAAAAAATTTGCAAAACATGTGACATTTGTAAAAGAAATAAATCTAGAGGTCAAGCAAAATATGGACTGATGTCACAATTAGGACCAGCAACAAAACCATTGGAGATAGTGTCGATTGATACGATCGGTGGGTTTGGTGGTCAAAGATCAACGAAAAGATACCTCCATCTTTTAGTTGATCACTATACAAGATACGCATTCATACATACTTCAAAAACCCAAGCTGCCAACGATTTTATAAACATAGTTCAAAACACACTAGAAATAAACAAGATAGACATAATATTAACAGACCAATACCCAGGACTTAACTCTAAGGAATTTAAAAATTTTTTGGAAGGACAAAATATCAGACTTATATTCACAGCCTTAAATGCACCTTTTTCAAATGGCTTAAATGAAAGATTAAACCAAACAATTGTTAATAAAATAAGATGCAGAATTAATGAATCTACTGAAAAGAAAGCTTGGACAACAATAGCAAGAGAATGTATTGATAAATATAATATAACAGAACACTCAGTAACAGGTTTTACCCCAAAGTACCTACTAGATGGGACTAATACAAATATGCTACCCGAAGAACTTAAAGAACATAAAAATGCAGAAGATTGGAAGAAAGATAGAAAAATAGCTTTAGATAACACTATAAAATCACATGAATATAACAAAAAACTATTTAACAAAAACAGAAAAGAAAATGAATTCAATACAGGCGATTTTGTATACATTGAAAATG
>NW_026099573.1:4517138-4542534 GCF_025091365.1 Daktulosphaira vitifoliae | reverse complement strand
TTCTGTATTGTCAGTTAGTGTATTTATAAACTCACAACAATGTGTCTTACTACCATTGATAATAACAATGCTTTGTACCTGCTAATATCGATGTCATAAAAAACCAATTAGCTACCTGTAATTTTAATCCCTAGTGTATTATACATGTATATTAACTCAAAAAATTGAAACTTTTGTAACGTGACAAAAGTATCTATTTATTTTTTTCTATTTGTATATATATATATTTGTGTTGAGCCGAATGCGGACTGCGACGGCGTTTGTTGGTAAAATTATCGTGATAAGGTGTTGTGATTTGTTTATGCGCGTGCGAGATAGTCAGCTGTGTACTACTTCAGACCGGTTCATGGACGGCATTTGTGTGTACATTCACCCCGCTCCTTTCCTATCTTGAACGTCATTTGCACTGCTCACCGCATACATTGTCGCCATATGATTTAAATTGTTTTTAATAATTTCCGGCACTGGGTATTTAGTTATTTTTTTGACCCCTACTCTATAGGCTAGCCGTTTGGTCGCCAACGGACCAGCGGGTCAAACGTCGGACGGGTTGTCGGGGAATAGCCATAGTCGGAACTGGTCGCACTATTTCCCGTCCGTAGCGTGAGTTTTTTTTTGTTTTTTGTTGTGTGCGCTGCAACCATATATATATATATATTTTTTTTGTCGCGAGTGTCCGCTACTTTTTATGATGTAAATTTATTGTTTATTGGCGTCGGTTGAGCCTGCCTCATATTCTGTAGCCCTTCGGGGCTGGTAATGTATAAGTTTTGTTTTAATGTTTTGAGCCTGATTATTTTTTTTGTGCGCCGTGCCATAAGCACGTGTTGCAAATTTTTTTTATATATTTTTTTTGTAGGTGTCCTTATATTTTTTTTTATTTAGGTCCCGCAACATGACAGGCGTGTACAAGACCACCTGTCATGTTATATCCATATTTTTTGTGATTTTTTTATATAGGTTTGATACTATTTTTTTTATTGGGTGATGAATATATTATTGGTACAATGTGGTGACGTAGTGCATTTTATTCCGGGGTGTCCCAACGTCTTGCAAGCTAAGCCTAACTGCCAGAAACCAGTCGCTTACTTGGGACGTATACCCGCCGTGCTTAGCGGCAATGCTGCGATTAATAGCCGGCGGGTACCCGAAGACGTTCATCGTATTCTCTAGCAATAAAAGTGTAGGTGTAACTATTTTTTTTATTAATATCTATTTTTTTTTTTCTCTCTTTCTTTGTTCCCCTTTAATTTGTAGACGAGGTTTTTTGACCATTCGGTTTTTTGCCTCGTAATAACTTAATTTTTGTTTTTTTTTTTTACTTAATAAAGTCCCCTTAATTTAACTTAACCATCATCAGTTTTTTCTTTTTTTTGCGTGTTCCATCTTCAATGGACTCGTGTATTTTTTTTCTCCTTTCAAAAATCAACTCCCCTAGTTTATAAGGTACGGGCAACGGCCTTGCATAAGGTCATCCCTGATCTATATGGTTATGTGACAACTGTCACGAGGTTTTGGTGTACATCTACTATCAACGACTCAACGGACATCAACTTTAATATTTCTTAATTGTATATTTTTTTCTAATTGCTTTAATATAATAAAGTTAATTTTTTTTTTTAATCCTACTGTGATCCGACAATATACTGTCTCGCCCAGTAGGTTGGCGACCCTTTATTTATAACTTTGTAAAACGCCATGAAAGTTACAAATTTTTCGTTGCGGCCAATTAATTTGATTTTTATATATTTGTAACCTTTCACTTTAAATGATTATATCTAATAAACGAATAAAGTTATATTAAAAATTCAAATGACATTTGTTATTGAATTGAAAACTCAAACATTTTATTAAATTCAAAATATGTGTTACCATTTAAAAAAACAAAGTTGACACCCTTACCAGGCATAAGGGATGATCTTAAAAAGTATTACACAGTTAATAATTCAAGAATAATGTGTAACTAAAGATAGTAATAAAAAAAATTTTTTAAATTATTATTATTCTGTAAGTAATTGAGTGGGTTATGATAAAAAAATCACCCTGTATATATAATTGATGACACGCACGCGTATACGGTTACAAAAACTAAAAATTAAATTATACAGGAAAATATTGTTGTTGGCGAGAGGTAAGCGGGGTGGGAGAATGCGTTACGACAGTTTAGTCTCAAGGCCATAGACGACGGTATACGCGAAAATAATAACACATAGCGCGTGGAGAGTTACAAACAACACATAGGCCCGCATTTAGGTGGGGCATTGGGGGCTTTTGCCCCGGGCGGCAAAAATCTTAATAGGTATACAATTTTTAAAAATTAATTATTTTTATTTAATTTTAAATTTTTTCAAACAGGACAATTTATTTTTATGAAACAAAAATATTTATTTCTAAAAAAATATTACTTTATTATTTTCCAAATTATAACGTGTATTTTAGCTTCGATGCGAAGCGGAGAAGGTATTAATTTTACTATGATGTGTTTTTTTTTTTTTTTATGTCTGTTGCCACTTTTTCTCAGCTCTCACTGGACCGATTTCTTTCAAAAATACGTCAAAAGATCACAAATCGTATCTAGTTGAAGACATTACCCTTAAAAATTGAAAAAAATTCCCTCGTTCCCCGCAAATGGGGGAAATATCCAAAAAAATTACAAATTTAAAAATCGCTAATTTTCGAAATTTTTTCACTTTTTTTTCTTAAAACTTCCATAACTTTTTGAAAAATCAACAAATCAACATAATTTTTTTTTATACTAAAACCTTAGATATTTACCTTTCATTTGATATCATTTTTTTGAAAATCTATCACTTAACCTGCTCATTGGGGGGGATTTAAAATGGCAACTTTTTTACAAAAATTAATTTTTTCAACTTAATTTTTGAAAATGTTCCGGAAAGACTGCGTCCTTTAAACATATATCAAATTAAAGCTTATTTTATGTACTACAAAATGAAAAAAAAAAATTTGTCCCGACACTTTTTTTTCTACATTTAAACGGCTGCCGTAGTTAAAAAAACACTATTTTTGTGTTAAAATTTTCGATTTTCGATTTTAAATTTTCAACTTAAAAATGCTATAACTTTTTGAAAAATGTATATATCAGCACAAATTTTTTTTTTCTAAATACATTATAAGTACATCTTTCATTTGACATACTTTTTATTAAAATTGGACAATTTCCCCTTATATAGGGGGCGTTCAAAACTTAAAATATTGTAAAAAACATAGATCTTTTTCAACTGAACTTTTGAAAATGTTCCGGAAATACTGCGTCCTTTAAACATATATCAAATCAAAGGTTATGTTATATACTATCAAATGAAAAAAAAAAATTTGTCCCGACATCTTATCTTCTATGTGCAAATGGCTGTCGAAAATTTAAAAAAAAATGTAATGTTTGCGATAAAAATTACATTTTATCGGGATGTTTTTTGTACTTAAAACTGCCATAACTTTTTCAAAAATGAACAAATAAAAATAATATTTTTTTGTATTGAAACCTTAGATATTTCCCTTTCATTTGATATAATTTTTTTTGAAAATCTAACACTTATTCTGCTCACTGGGAGGATTTAAAATAGTAACTTTTTTACAAAAAATAACTTTTTCAACTTAATTTTTGAAAATGTTCCGGAAATACTGCGTCCTTTAAACATATATAAAATTAAAGCTTATTTTATGTACTACAAAATGAAAAAAAAAAATTTGTCCCGACGATCTATCTTCTATACGCAAATGGCTACCATATTGAAAAATATACTATTTTTGTATGATAATTATGGGTTTTGTATTTTATTTTAATAGAAGTTGATGTTGCTTTTGCAATTATCCATCAATTTTTTAAAATTAAACACTATCTACAGATTTGCATCGAAGCGTTTCTTATGATAGTGATTTTAATCACTGTCAGATAAAATCTATACTGGACCCTACTATGCAATGTCTCCACTATGCCGCGACCCCACTGTGCTACCGTTTTTTTTCATGCTCACCTTAGCAGATTCTGTATTATATTTTTTTATAGCGAGATTTTTTAAACGATTATTCATGGTCACCTTAGCAACTTCTATATTAGCTTTCTTTATAGCTGGATCATTCAAACATTTTGTCATGCTTACCTTAGCAGTTTCTATATATGCTTTTTTTATAGCTGTATTTTTTAAACGTTTCTTCATGCTCACCTTAGCAGCTTATATATTAGCTTTCTTTATAGCTGGATCATTCAAACGCCTATTCATACTTAAACAAGCTGCTGTTCTATTTGCTTCTGTAATCTCATTATTTAATCTTCTTCTCATATTTTTTAAATTAACTGCATTTTCTAATTTTCTATTATTACAATCTAATCTGTGCTATTTTTTTTTAGCAAATTTTTTATTATTTCGTTCTCTAATTCGAAATTCTTCATTTTTTCGCTTGATATTTATTAAATCGAGTCTTTTTTTAATAAATTTTGCAGTTATATTTATGCAGCTATATTGACCATTCTACTTGTTTCTTTTTTTTTTGTTGTCAACTATATTAAATTTATCATCATTATTATATTCTCTGTTTACTAAGTCTATATCATCAATATTATAATTGTTAATGACATCATTAGTAGAACAATAGTTAAACAATTTCGGATCATTCATAAAAAACTGATTTTCTTTTGCTATAACATTTTCATGCGATTCTGAGTTATGTGCTAANTCAGCTCTCACTGGACCGATTTCTTTTAACAATACGTCAAAAGATCACAAATTGTATCTAGTTGAAGACATTACCCTTAAAAATTTAAAAATTTTCCCTCGTTCCCCGCAAATGGGGGAAATATCAAAAAAAATTACAAATTTAAAAATCGACAAATTTTGTCATTTTTTTCACTTTTTTTCCTTAAAACTTCCATAACTTTTTCAAAAATCAACAAATCAACATAATTTTTTTTTAAACTAAAACCTTAGATATTTTCCTTTCATTTGATATAATTTTTTTGAAAATTTAACACTTAACCTGCTCATGGGGGGGGATTTAAAATTGCAACTTTTTTATTTTTTATATTTAGTTTTATATTGATAGTTAAATTATTACTACTTATATTATAAATTTGTTTACATTCTTCTTATTAAAATCTTGTATTATTTATGTTAATTCGTATTTTAAGTTTTCTACAAATATCATCAATTATATCTGATTTAAAATTTAAAAATATTTTAAATAAGTAATTCGATTTTTCTAGAATTTCCATTATTTTAGAACAACTACTTCTATTATTTATTGAAAAACAATTATCTTTTTCAATCTTAGGAGCCACGTCATTTTTTAAGATTTTCCTTAGACATGAATTTTTATAGTTAATATAATACACAATTCTTCTTTTTAATTTTAAGTCATATAGTTTTTTATACATTTTTTCGCAAATATTAACTACACAGTCATATTTAATTAGTTATTTTTTTGGAATAATCTAATTAGGGATATTCAAAACGAATATACTTGTTAACTTCGTTATTTTTTTTATAATTGAATGTTTATGAACATTGTGAACATCAAAAAATAAAAGAAAAATTTTTTTACAATTTTTAATTATTAAATTAATTTAATAGTATAATTATACTGTGTAATATGGTACAAAAACAAATTTAATCTTATTATTTGTAAAGATATTTATTTAAAACAGTTTTTTTTTTGAAGTTGCCATTTTTTACAATAGATATTTGTCTAAATTTCTAAATTTTTAGGGATTATATCCAATATATGATGATTATTAGTACAACTAGATTAAAATCGATTCTTTTAAGGTAATATCATCAAAATTGGTCCAATGAGAGCTGAGAATTTTTATAGACAGACATAAAAAAAATTCACAACATCACAAGATTAATAACTTCTTAGTTTCGCTTCGAAACTATAATAAAAACAATCTTAAAGTTATAGTTAAATTATCAGTGCATAATGTCATTTTTAACCTATTTTTTGATTTTCTAAAGTTGATTTTTGTAAAAGTTTGCAATAAAAAATAGTTGAATGTTACCATAACTTTTAGCCCAACTTGCAAGTTTGAAATCATTAAATAAGTTTAGATCAGCAATCATATGTTTTCCATCACCAATAATTTTTTATATTACTAATTAGTTAAAAACTATAAGGTATAACTATAGGAAAATAGTTCTGAATATTTCAATTGTATCCTCTATTTAAACACCAAAAATTACACAGAAATTATTAATATTTCTTTTGAAATGAATTATTACGATGAAAAAATAATTAAAAACACAAAAAATTGTTTTTAAGTTATTACAGATTTTAAATTTTAATATTTTAAAGATTAATTTTTTGAAAGTTTATAATAAAAAAAAACCTCAACTTCAAGTTTGAAGTTTACATTATTTAATAGAACATTTTATGAGAATAAAAAATTAGTATTATATAAGTAAATATTTGATTAATAAGATTGAATTTTTTTCATTTGTTGAGGGTAATATCTTTCACTAGATAATAGTGATCATTTGATGTATCGTTAAAAAATGTTGGTTATAGAGAGCTGGGAAAATAAATGAGAGTCATATAAAAAAATCACATTTTTTTCCTTGGGAATGAATTATTCTATAGTTCTATTGTTTCACATAAACTTAGTATTTCTAATTTCATTTTTTCCATTTCAATTATAATATTTTCTAACTTGCCTATTTGGCGCTTTGTTCTTATGTTCAACGTCCATATTATCTTATCTTCCTTTTCCTACAGGGTAGTTCCCACCCGGAGATCCGGTTGATGATTGGGAATAATAAATTTAATAAAAAAAAATTATTTTTTATTTAATCAAATCTAATAATAAAAATACTATTAGTATTATTATTGGAAATAAAAAACTTGATGATAGTTTAAGGCATAAGAGGTGATACTAGAAATTCAATTTCATTAATGGAGTAACACAACAATATATCATTATGTAACGTGACAAAATATGAATTTTATGATATAGATAGATTTACTGTTTAGCTTTGCTAATGGGCGCGCGTACGTTATATATCCGGCCGTGTAATCAGAAAACTGTACTTTTGCTGTCAAGGTGAACGCTATACACACAATATTCTTTATCAGTTTAAAAATTGTTCCCTATATGACACATACACTGGCCACCACTGTCAATACCTGTATAATTTTAATATTGTTCATATTTTTATCTGTTTTATATTTTGTAAATTGTTAAGCCGATACCCTCTCCCAAACGTAATCGTCGTCGTCGTTGTGTAGGAATTTTTCGTGCTCTCTTCCCTTTGAACGACCGTCGTGGTATATTTTGCTGTGTGCGTGTAGCCAATAATAGTTTTTTTTCGTGTTCGTTGTGTAAAAATCATTTATTGATTTAACCAGGCGTCGGCACATTTCCGGGGCCGAGATCCCCATCTTAGGATGAGTCCCATCCGGGACTGGGTATCGTAGTATTTTTTTTTTTATTTTTATTTAATATAATGTATTGAGCCTTTTTCTGTTGTAAATTCATTTTGTTATGAGCTGTATATAATTTTAGCATTGCTGTTTATAAGGTTATTGGTCAGTGTTGTGTCATGTATATTTAATACAAATATATATTATTCCCGCAGTGCCCAAGTACGGTCCGGCCGGCCAGATTACAGAAATTATCCGCCGCGCCCGGAGTACACGGACTTGTTCCGATGCGGAAGACACTTCATGTGTAATATTTAAAAGTTGTAGGTTAATTTTTTTTGTCTTAATAATTTTTTTTTTTTCTCTTTTGTCCCTTCCTTTGCAGAGTGGTTTTTGCCTTCGGGTTTTGTCCTCTATTAATTTAATTGTAATAATTTAATAAAATCCCCTTAATTTTCTTAATCAACAAAAATCTTTTTATTGCGTGAATATCTTCAATATTCATGTGTATCTTATCTTTTTTTTCCTTTAAATAATTCTCTCTAGTTTTAAGGTAACGATCTTCGATATACTAAAGTATGTCCACCACTGGTGACATCAAACAAACATATTGTTATATTTACAAGGTATCAGCGTATTATAGTTTAAACAACACTTTATATTTTAGTATATATATATATATATATAATTTTTTAATCCACTTTGTTTCATCAAAGTGCATATTATTAGTTTTCTTATTATAAACATAGAACAATCGGAATGACACCGGTGCAAGCGGTGAAAACCCCAGACCTGGTTCGGTTCAAATTGCGTCAAATACTGTATAATTTACTGGTAAAATTTCGTGTGGGTGACAAGGTGCAGATCAGTGTACATAAATCAGTGTTTGATAAGGGTTACTTACCAAACTGGAGCACCGAACTGTTTACCCTAGTTAAAGTTAAGCAAACAGTACCGCCAACATACTATCTAGAAGACTATCAGGGAAATCCAATACGTGGTTTGTTTAGGATTTGGTCCAGAGCACAATTCATGGATACCGAAAACCAATATCTCACCTCAATGATTGTCGATATACAAGGTATTGTGGCAGCCGACCGATCGTTTTTGGTCAAGGAACTGATTGTCATTGCCATAGGCTGCACTTTTTTCGCTCATTCGATGTTTAAACATCTAAAAAGTATCGCGGGCGATGCTAAAACAAACTTTTGGATGAAAAAATACCTACATGGAATGGATACTCGTTGCGGGGATGTGGAATACAATGAGTTGCCGAGAATAATGAAACTCTTGCGATGCGACACCATTTACGCGAAGGAAGCTGTAAAAAAGCGAGTAGTGGAAAAGTACATACCGGGACAACGTATAGTCAACGTTGAGGATTTGGACTGCCCACCGCTGTACAATTTAAGTTGTGTTACAAAAATGTGTTGTATCCGACACATGAACAACCGGACCGTGTGTAGTTTATACAAGGCAATTTGCTTAAAACAGTGGATGAATTATAATATGTAACATTATTGTCAAAAAATGATTTTGTAATATTCTCATTTGTATTCGTACAATAAATATATTTTCCATAAATAAAATTTATATTAATGATCNTTCCATAAATAAAATGTATATTAATGATCATAGTAAAATAAAATAAATATTTCTAAAATACGTGTAGTACTTACTATAGGTTATTAATACCTATTGTATAATAATCTGGTATTATTAAAATACAAAATGGGTAATTATTTTTGTTTTAATTATAAAAATAGATATTTATTAACCATTTATTATAATATGAATTCTAAATTACATTTATTTACATTTTTAATTCAGTAAAATATTACATTAAAAAATCTTAAAACTATATTTACAAAAAACCTTATCATAAAATTCAATTACACGATTTAGCATACAATATATTTTACATTTGTCAATATGGATCNTACTATAAAAACTAATGTTGCTTAAATTTCTTCCGATGGAATGGCATAATGACCGTAAGCCAGCGTGTCAACTCTGTTGTCGAGCGTGTAGCGCTTATCGTCGAAACGGTTAAGCGTCAACTTGAATTTACGTAAAGTATGTACTTCGTGCTCAAAAGAACGAATTGACACGTTCTGCCGGTATGGAGTGTACGGTAGTGATAATGTCGGTGGAATCTTGTCGCGGTCGCATCTCATTTCCGGTGTTACCACCGAATGGCGATCGCGGCGCTTCCTCATCACGTCCGACAGGTCGCGCTATTCGCGGTGACCGACGGGCGGTGAGAACCGGTCGCTCGGCGTCGCGCGACCTGTTGGACGAGGAGAGGTAGCTGTGTCGCAGTCGCCATCCAGCGGTAAAGCCGGAAGTGCAATGCGACCGCGTCAATCTCACCATCACGTACGGCTCCGATGACTACACGAGCATTCTCTCCGGACAACGCTCGTTTTGACGCATCGTCTTCAAACAAACATCGTTTGTAATCGTCCAAAGACAGATGGTTGCGGATGCCGTGTCCGCTGATCCTTTTAGAATTGATGAGTTCGCTGCCTTCCATGTCAAATGCATAGCACTTTGAACGAAGTGCAGCGATCTCAGAAAGGGTGAGGCCGCCGGTCTCGTCTGAAAACAGACCAGGCGTCTTCTTCCTCGAGGTCGAGTAACAAGGGTGCTCCTTGGGTAGGCTAGATGCGTCCACGTGCACTAGTAAATCAGGACTGTCGGCTAAATCCTGGCAAATGTCTCTGACTCTGAGCAGGTATATGAAGGAGTCTGAAAAAATTAAAAATATATAAATATAGTAAAAATATTTCTGCTGTACGGTTGTACTCACCAGTATCCATGTAAACCAGGCTGATTGCGTCACCATAATGAGGTTTTAATACGTCGTAGAAGTACTTGTACATGCTAATGTCAAGCACTGCTAAACCGACGTATATTGGTTTGATAAACTTGTCAATCTTTGTGTCCATTATGACGGCGCACAAGCTTTCGCCGTATTTGATACAGTCGTTGAAGGTTGGTTGGTTTACGAGCTTGCTTAGACGTTCGGGACTGGAGATTAGCTCAATGCGGATGCGTTTCCGCACGTTCTCCATGGTTTTCCCTATAAAATGTAAATATTTATCGAATAACCCACAACTGCTTTAGCATTGAGCGTGCACTTACCAAAGACGGCATTATTCATTAATTTGAAAAATGCTATTTCAAAAGCATTTGCCGCCTGTTTCCGCATTTCAGTGTTCAACTCAATGTAAGGTTTCAACCAAGCACTTTGTTGAAACTCTAAAACGCGGTGCACCTGTGTGACAAGCATATTAATATCATAGCTAATAGCTCTAGGTACGATGTATATACTTTTTCGACTTGCAGTCCGTGTGCAATCGCCTGTTTCAAGTTGACATAGTGTACGACGTACTGTTGTTTGGGTTTCAAATGAGTTTGATCTCTTTGGAACCCGGTGGTACATCGTTGCCAGGCAAGAACGGCAAGTCGTTGTGCTCGTCATGCAGCTCTTCTGGATATGATACGTCCACTTCATATATACACCTCTGTGGCGTGCCTATAGTCGTCGTCATCGATATTCAACTTATTCAACTGTCTATAGAAAGCGTCGCGGGGTGGTTGTATCGTTTCGTCCAATTTAGCCCAACTATCATTGTACTCGTAGGGGTATACGCCTTTACGCGTCACCAACGGCATATCTTCAGGGCGGAACACCTTGGTCATCTCCCGGAATTTAACGAAATCGGGTGTCATTAGGTTACCGGCCGAGGTGGACAGGGAGGAGGCCATGAACCGGAAGGTGTCGAAGAACTGTATGGAGAAGTTATTGGTCACGTGTTTCGTGACCGAAATATACTTCTCCTCGGAATTCGGTATGACCGAAATCCTTTGGTCGTCGTAACCCGAAAGATTGTGCAAGAAGCACGGCACAAAGTTAACAGTCTTCACTTTCAGGTTACACGCATTGCACAACGTCTGTCTGAATCGGCCCGATAGATGGCAGTGGTCTGCGACTTTGGGGTTGGAATCCTTGAATGCTGTGCGACATAAGTCGCATAGCACTTTTTTCCCATGCCTGCGCACATCATCGACAGACATTCGGATGGGAACGTTAGTTTTACGCAACAATTTGGAAATGTTGCGCGTCACTTCCGTTACAGCCATTACGAATGCCTTGGCGACCTCTTCGAGATCCTCAGAGCCACGGTATATCACCGGTGATTGCGGTATACCGTAGAGTTCGAGGAGCTCGGAGGGCACAACTTCCGATGTTTTTAACATGAAATCGTAGCTCATGGGATGGTGTGTGTGCACAGTCTTAGTATAGGCACCTATAAGATTGTCTGTTTGTTCCAGCAAGGCCTCAAAATCAGCGTAAATGACAAACGGTAACCGTTGCGTCTTTACCCACGCGTCAAAGGCGACCTTAATACCCTTTGCTGGCATAACGGGTAAAATTGGTTGATTCTTGCCGCATATTAACTTGTGTTGCTCCAACGCTTGATGACCTCGGATAATATGTTTCTTAAGTTGATCATCAAAGCTAGTGAAGCAACGTCTGCAAGTGTATATGTGACATTTGTGTTTAGTTTTTTGGCTGCGCACGAGCCTCGAAAAGTCTGAAATGTACGCGTAATGATACTTGTCAGAGTCACCGATATACAACAGGTCAAAATGATTTTGTTGTTCTTGGTCGGCGACTCTTAGCGGATACACCGACCACTTCATCTTAACGTCGTCCCGTTCCAAGCCGTACACGTTGACGGACACGTTAGTGTTAAGCCGTTCAAATATTTTAATTTGGGACACAAGTGTGGGGAACGTCAATCCTGTGAAATCATACCTGTGTTCCTCGTTAAAATATTTTTGATTAACACGCTTATTTTTATAACCCCAACGTGTCTCGCCAAAATGGCCCACTTGAAACAGGACTGATCGATGTTTTGTGGGTTGATGATTGCTCTTCTATGGAAAATTTCGGGTGGGACTGGAATATATGATGAGCCGGCGAGGGGCGTATACTTGTATACGCTGAGCATGAGTCCGTCGATATGCGCTAGCGTGAATCCGCTACCCCTACCCGAGTACACGTTTTCCTCAGCGAGCATAATCTCGAAATCGTCATTGACCGCACCTACAATGTCCGTGTCGGACAACATTACCCTAGTCCGTGTCTTGAAGGCACAGTCCTTGGGCGGTGCTTCCGATCGCGGTATATGGTAGGAAGCCTCCAATTTGAGATTATATTTAATAGGCCGAACAGCTGCGATTCCACCGAGTTTGGCAACCAGCTCAGATTTAACAATACGTAGAAAATCTCGATAGCTCGCGAAATTTTCCACGTTTTTCCGATAAAACCAAACGGCTCCCCTCTACAATTCGGAATCAATCTCGATGAAATTTTTCGCGTCCGGCAATTGTATACACAATCTTTTCGATTTTACCCTACTGTTGTTAGCCTTAAGTTTAACCAAATGATGGTGTAGAACAATCGCGGAAGACCGAAACGGTCTTGTTCACGGGCAGGTACAAGTTCACTCCTCCACGGCTCGCCATGCTGGGGGTGGAGATCCCGCTTGAGGACTCCATGACTTATCTGGGCCTGGTCATAGACAAACGTCTAAAGTTCAGGCTGCACATTACTCGTGCGGCAGAACGGGCCCAGAAAGTCAGGAATTGCCTGGCGGGACTCATGCCCAGTCTGGGAGGGCCGAGAGAGATGCGGCGCATACTTTTAGTCAGCGTCATACACTCAGTCCTCCTGTACGGGTCCCCGGTTTGGGCGGATACTCGTGAGTATTCGTCCAAAAACCGTGAAGCCCTGCTCAGGGTGCAGAGGCGGGCGGCGATCCAGACAGTTTTGGCGTACCGAACGGTGTCTGGAGTGGTGGCGGGCATCCTGTCGTCACTGCCGCCCGCCGACCTGCTGTCCGAGGAACGCGCCGCCGGGCATGAGCTCCGCCGAGAACGCAACCGTTCCTGGAACCCGAGCACCGGCTAGCGCTCAGGCGGATAACTATGCTCCGGTGGCATAATCGCTTCCACGTGGTGCACTGGGATCCTGGTAACGGTAGAGGCCACACCACGTTGTGGGTTTGAGAGATGGCGAGGGCCGCCCTGAAGTAATATCTAACAATAGTTCAACTAAGCCGGTCTTGGGAAAAAAAAAAAAAGGACTGCCTTAGGTCGAGGATGATCGGGCGGCTGCGCGACAGAGCGGGGAGCTCGTGGCTGGGGATTTCAACACCTACTCACCGGTCTGGGGTCGGAGGACACGAACGAGCGTGGAGAGGACCTATTGGACCTGATGTCGGCCTTCGGGGTGATGTCGACCAACAGGGGCTCCACCCCGACGTATGAGAGTCACTCCTCGACCTAGGTGGTGGACGTCACGTTAGTGTCCCCGTCGCTGCACCCGCACGTGACCGGTTGATCGGTTCTCCCGCACAGGGAAAATCTCAGCGACCAATATCGTCATAAAAAACCAAATGACTACTTGTATTTATAACCCATTATGTATTATACATGTATATTAACTCAAATCTAATAATAAACAATAAAAATTTGTCTATATTATTGGTCATGCAGGTGTATACAGGTATGAAAACCAAAAATAAAATATAGAGCAATAGTGTTATCGTCCTTGGGTGAGCGGGGTGGTGTAAATGCGGTATGACAGTCTATTCTCATAAACAACGATTGGATCCGCGAGAATAATAACACGTGGTGCGTGGAGTGTTACAAACACATACAGGTGAAACTAATATAAGCATGTTAAAAAAAGTTAGAGATTACTTTAAACATGTTAAACATGTTTTTAATATAAGAACTAGCGATTTCATTATTATTTTATTATGAAAATCAGAATTGAGTTATGTTATGTTAAATAATTGAAAATAATACATATATACGCATTATAAATTATAATGACTGCAATGTTACTTTTTATTTGTGTACTTAATTATGTCTTTTTGGTGCTATTATTGATTCCAGTTGAACCTAAAAAATTCATAGATCTTTTATATTTAATTGAATATTAAATCAGTTTGTTTGGTATTTTAAAATTAAAAACCCATCACAGAGGGGTCACGGCACAGTGGTGACGTGGCATAGTAGGATCAAGTATAATGATATCTGACAGTGATTAAAATCACTATAAAAAAAAAAATGCTTCGATGCAAATCTTTAGATAATGTTTCATTTTAAAAAATTGGTGTATTATTCCAAAAGCTACATGAACTTCCTAGTTTATGTAGCTAGTTCCTTATTAATATCATTGTTAACAACATTTCAGTTGTTAACTTAAAGTGTACTCGGACCGGTCTAATCGTTATCACGCGACTACTCCCTACTATGAACTTTGTAATGGACGTCCCTATCACCGGCCGATCAGCTGTTACACACCACACACAAATTTTTATAGTATAGTATCACTTTTTGTATTGTGCAATAATCCGTTTTTGTTTTGTTTGTTGATAATTTTAATTTTGTTAGTTATAATATACAATTTGTTTATAAAAAAACTCATATAGTTTTGTTATTCTACTCTTTCGCACTAATTGCTAGGATCATTGATTGTACAGCTACTGATTAGCTCGATAACTTGTATCTTTACTGAGATAGTTAATTGCTACATGTTTAATCGTTTTAGTTCATTGTGGCAGTAAAATTTTATGTTACCAAAAAATTGTCTTTAAATAGTAAGTTCATTTGTTATTCTTGTGGTCCGTGTTTAGTTTTAGGTAGCATCTCTGGCCAGCAGCTCTGCAAATTGTGAGTACTATTGTTGATTTGTGTTCCACTTTGTAATTTAGTGTAGTCTTTATTCTCATTACAGTTATTATTGATTGTGATTTATCGAACAGACTAGTTATTACAAGTTTATTTATTTCATTGTAGGCGTAAGGCCAACGCACAACGGTCATAAGGACCTTGTGAGTATAAAATAGTCATTATCGCACGGCTATTTGTTGTTTTAGCTTCGATGCGAAGCTGAGAAGGTATTGGTTTTACTAAGATGTGTTTATTTTTTTTTTTTTTCTGTGTCTGTTACCACTTTTTCTCAGCTCTCACCCAACCGATTTCTTTCAATGATACGTCAAAAGATCACAAATCGTATCTAGTCGAAGTCATTACCCTCAAAAATTGAAAATAATTCCCTCGTTCCCCGTAAATGGGGGAAACCTGCAAAAAAATTACAAATTTAAAAATCGCTAATTTTCGAATTTTTTTCAATTTTTTTTACTTAAAATTGCTATAACTTTTTAAAAAATATCTGAATCAATATAATTATTTTTTTTATAGATGCATGATATCATTACCTTTCATTTGGTATATTTTTTTTATATGTGACCCTTTACTTGCCCACAAGGGGGAATTTAAAATGACAACTTTTTCACACAAAATTAATTTTTTTAACTTAAATTTTGAAAATGTTCCGGAAGGTCTGACATTTTTATATATATCTTAAATTAAAGCTAATGTAATATGCTTTATCATGAAAATAAAAAATTTCGGACTTTATCTTATCTTCACGGTGAAAACAGACATCAAAGTTAATAAAAGAAATACGATTTTTGTAAAAAAATTCTTTTTTATATTTTTAACTTTATAATGCTATAGCTTTTTGAAAGATCTATGGATCAATATAATTCTTTTTTTTGTAGATGCATGATGTCTTTACCTATCATTTTTTATAATTTTTTTATAAATCTGACTTTTTACTTGCCTACAGGGGGGGATTTAAAATGACAACTTTTTCACAAAAAATTGACTTTTTCAACTTAAATTTTGAAAGTGTTCCGGAAAGTCTGACACTTTTCTATATATATTAAATTAAAGCTAATGTTATCTACTTTATTATGTAAAAAAAAAATTTCGGACTTTATTTTGTCTTCAGGTTGAAATTGGCTATCAAATGCTATTATTGTGTGAAAATTCTCAATTTTATTTTTTACATTTTTAACTTTATAAAGCTATAACTTATTGATAAGTGTATTGATCAATATAATTTTTTATGGGAAATACTATTATATAATAATCCCTTTTTCATTCGACATACTTTATCTTAATCAGGATATTAATAAGGAACTAGCAGTTTATGAAGCTTTTGGAATAATCCACCAATTTTTTAAAATTAAACACTATCTAAAGATTTGCATCGAAGCGTTTATTTTTGATAGTGATTTTAATCACTGTCAGATATCATTATACTTGATCCAACTATGCCACGTCACCACTGTGCCGCGTCCCCCCGGTGCTGGGTTTTTTTATATTGTGGGTAAATCATTAAATAATTAAACTATCTTTAATTTTGTGTTATCTGTTCAATGTCATTTTAGTAATAATTATTATCTAGTCAAATTTGTTTAATTTAATTACTACATCTTATTATTGAATTTTATACTATTATTCTTTATATTGTCCTTTTAATTAATTACATAATTTTACACCATTATTCTTGGAGTTATTTTTATACATATTGTTTATTACTATAATTACTTTAAAGAGTGAGTTGAGAGTCATTTATTATTGGAAGTGTCATATTCATTTGTTATTGATTTATTGAAGTTGTATTGTTATTGTTATTTTGTTAGATTTTTCAGTGTTTATAATTATATTATTTGTTGAGCCAAAAGAGCTAAATTTATCTAGTCAAGTTATTCATTGAAAATATAATTAATTATTGTAAACAGGTTTAAATTATTTATTTATTTAGTTTAATAGTACACACTTACATATATACACACTAACACATCTTTCACTACATAGATCACTGATTGCTGCGCAGGCGAACCCTCCTACCACCAGTGATTCTATTTACATACATTACACTACGCAGCCTGATCGGTATTAGTGCAATTTTTTTTGAGTTTCTCCCATTAACGGGGAACGAGGGAAATTATTTTTAATTTTTGAGGGTAATGTCTTTGACTAGATACGATTTGTGATCTTTTGGCGTATCGTTGAAAGAAATATGTTCGGTGAGAGCAGAGAAAAAGTGGCAAGACATAAAAAAAAAAAACACATCTTAGTAAAACTAATACCTTCTCAGCTTCGCATCGAAGCTAAAATGATTGATTTCTTATAATTTTTAGATAATGGTAACTATATAAGAAATTTTTTATAACATTTATTTTGATTAACATTTTACTTTTATCAATTGATTGGCCTTTTTTAACGTATTCAATTCTTCAGTTTGTCGTTGTATTTCTATAGTCCGGGCTTCAGTGGCATCTCTCTCTATTTTTGCCGTAGCTTCAATAGTTTGAGCCAGCTCGGTTACTAATTCTTCATTCTGAGCTTTGAGTTTCTCAATTTTTCTTTCAAACTCTAATTTTTTATGTTCACTCTATAAGATAAAATTGTGTACTATTATTCGCAAATAAAGTTGATGTTTCGTTAACATTGTTCTTACCAATAACGCTTTACGTATTCCAAATGCTATTGAACTTTCATAAAGCTCTTGGTAAGCGTTAATGGTCATGTTAATTTCATCACGAATATTAATCAGCATCATTCCACGTTCTGCACAATTCATTGTTACTTGTCTAATAATTTCATCTAGAAATTAGAATATTAAGTCTAATTTACAAAAAAAATTATGTTAAAATGTTTAAAAGGTACAATCAAGGTGGTTGTGTTATACAAAATTATTTTTATCCGTACTTTTTATAGATTGTGGCTTAATATTTAAAATTATTAATTAATCAATTCCTAAAAATCTAGCTAGCCCATTCGAAATTTATGGAAATTGATGATCTATTTATTTTTTTGTTACCCCACGCTATTGAGTGTACTAACTACCCTTCTTACTTTTGAGAGGTGATGACTTTAAAGGATAAGAAAGAAAAAAAACAATTATTAAAACAAGAAAAAATTTGAACCTTCAATTTTTATACAATACACTTAGCAAAATACCTCTTCGGTGGTTTATAGGGAAGAGAGCGTCAACTTTTTACACACCAACGACAACGATCACAAGTTAGGAAAGGGTATCGGTCTAACATTTATAGAATACAAAAACAAAAATAATGAGAAAATATTACAATAATACAGGTATTGACAGTGGTGGCCAGTGTATGTGTCATAAGGGGAACGATTATTAAATTGATAAAGAATATTGTGTGTATAGTGTTCACCTTGATAGCAACAATACAGTTTTCTGATTACACAGCCGGATGCAACGTACACGTGTCCATTAGCTTAGCAAAACATTAAATTTATCTATATCATAAGAAATTAATAGATATAAAGGTTCACATTTTGTCATGTTACAATTTATAACACTTGAATGTTATAAAACTATTAAATCAAATTTTGGCCACAGCGGAAACTTTTGTAACACTCATGGCGCTATAAAAAAAATATGAAATAGTCAACAACCTACTGGACGAACACTATATTGTCGGACTACAGTACGTTTTTTAAAAGAAAAATATAAAAGTAAACATAGAAGTTAAATATTAAATATAATTTAACCAGTAGAGTATAAAGTTTATCTAGTACCATGTAGTTAATTTGTTGTGATACCACAAGTAAGTACTCTTCCTGACAACAAACTATCAACATCATACACACGCCAACCGTATGATCTTAGAAGTGCTAACGAATATTGTTTTTTTGACGGTACGCAACATCGAAAACCTTTCAGCTAAGATCATTCTGAGTTCGAATTATCGTAGTCAACTTTCAATTTGACATTTGTAGATCTATATATATATTTTACGTATGAAGTTTTTGATTATTATATTCTTTAGATAATCTTAAAAATAAATAAACAACCAGTGCTAATAGAATGAGGACCCAATACAGTCCTATCATCAGCGTTAATTATAGAACGTTTCGTGTATACGAGGCCGAACCCTGATTAATTAATGACCACATAATTAGACGAGTCTGTAGTTACGTTGTTAACATGTTGTATAACTTCACATGAAATATCCCCGACGGTAAATTAAGAACTGTTAGTGGCGTTAATAACGTTCAATGACCTCTATGCCGCATAGCTCTCCCTCCCAGGATTCACTGGGAGTTAAAGAAGATTCCGAGAGTTTTCCTTGGTATAACCCATTATATAGAACCCATTCTGAATCAGTTATGAATTCATAATTATGGATATGTCATAACTATTGAACCACGATTAAATGGTACTGCAAATAATTGGTGGAAAACATTAAGTTTAAAAAAAATGTCATGTCACGATTCTCAAGTAGAACTTGAGGAAATCGACAACAGTAACTCCTTGAGCAGTTGAAGTCCGAGATGTTGTAGTACAATCGAAAACCGTGACATCATTGAGCTGAAAGTGACGCACTCATGACATCCATTGCACAATTCAAACCATTGCGGTGTTGAGGCCGTATATTGCTAGTTTGAATTTAACATTTAGCCGTATATCATATGTGTTTATTAATCCATGGTCATTAGTATTTTTATTATTTTTACCGTGTTATTTTAAAGTATTTAATTAAAGTTAATCTATAGCAATCATATTTTAGCTTTAGGCAAAGAATTCACTAGCCATAGTAAGGCTTGATTAAATAATCTAGAGTAAACCAAAGGGATCATAATTAAGTTTTATTTTCTGATTTATTTATCCTTTATAAGTATATATAGTATTTATAAGTAATCTTCATAAGTAGCAGTTCTTTTTTATTAAAACAGTTTAATTTAATTTATTTTTTATAGTTTTCCTGTACAAATAAGCACTACGATAAACTTAGGGTTAACCATTAGTGAATTTTACTTCAATATAATTTAGTTAGTTTTAGTTACCTTAATTTTCAACTCATACATCAGTTACCACTAAGTCTAGTCAGTATTTAGTTAGTTATGTTATGTTTTTATGATATTGAGTAAAAGAAGCTCTTTTGGTGTTTGTTGTTGGTATTCCACCGACTCAAATACACTTATTGGTCGGGGCACCCAGTATTTTCGCCTAAATGGACACGACTTGCTTTTACTTAACTAAAGGAAACAATATTCTTTGACAACACAAATGTAAATTTTATTATTATTAAATACCACAATACATAAATTAATCTACCATTAGTACACAACTATAGTTAAATGGTTTATATGCAACCTGGTTACTTCAGTTCTTCGTAGACCAGGACCAGACACGTTTTTTGACACCATAAACTCGTGGATAGGCATCCAAATCCACCTTTGATATTGAATTAACGATCACGGATCTCTGGGTTGTGGGCTCTCAAGTTGAGGCACTCACAGTCCGTCATAGGATCGTCTCAGTATAGGTGCCAAACACATACTCGCCGTACGCCACGACGCGCAACAATTTCGATCGCGTTAACCGGTTGTATACAAGTGGCGCTACAAATGATCGGCGGCCAAACAGTTGTTAAGAGGACGCCATGCAGAGAATAAAAAACGGGTTTAAACATGTTTTGCGCGGGACTACTTCATTTGATCTGTATTGATGCTAGAGTTTCCAATTTTTTACCAAATTATAGAGGACAAAATTATCTGTGATCTAGCGTTTTTATTTTTTTGTTAACATAATTTCTAGTACTTTATATTTACTATTAAACATTCCTATTTTTTTGGTTTTTTAAATGTTTAATAAATAGCTTCAGAGTTGTGTTATCAAAATTATAAAAACGCTAGATCACAGATAATTTTCTCCTTTATAATTTGGTAAAAAATGTGGTACTCTAGCATCGATACAGATCAAATAAAGTAGTCCCGCACAAAACAGTTTTTATGCAAAATAATGAATTTTTTGTCTATCGACATGTGTCGGTCCCTAGTGGCATTTATAATTTGACGAATTTTTTGTTGAATGACGGTAACCGATTACTCTCACCCTTCAACTGCTACCTTGCCAACGATCCAGTTATTTTTATACTTTGTTATCGACGAACCGGGGCACCATTTAGCAGTCGCTTATCTGAATTTGTAAAATAATTGTTATTATTGACAGGTGATGGGACTTAAATTTTAACTTTACTGTGTTCATTTGTACACGTAAATAATAATGCGAATATAATAAAAATATCTATTGATCGGAAATCTGTCAGAAATTTACGTGGAGTTTTATTTTGTAACATTAGAAAACATTCTTACGAATATGAGTCCACAGTATACATTATATTCATAGGCAGCATGACGGATCAACCGTCTTTTTAGTAATTTAAAATTAGATATTCTTTCTCCAAAAATTAATTATTTGCCAAAAAAATAAAGGTAATTACTAAAAATGTTGAGTATTAAATTAAAGTTTACCAACCCTGAATTTATTTATACGTAGTATATTGTATCACTTAAAACTATTTTTTGTGAGTTTTAAGACTCGTGTATCAGCTTTTTAAAAATTTTGTAACACGAATAATAGGCCTTGGCGTTATTAAAAAGCATTTTACAAATTTTTGATTGACTACAAATATATTTATGACACATAGAATACTCCTTACATAATACATTTATTTTATGTATGTAATAAGTGGGCGTACGCACTAAATTTACTTGCATTATAGTGAGTATAAACTTAAATTAAATCTTATATGAGCAGTTTGGTATTCAAATTTTTTAATCTAAAATAAAATCTGCTATTGCGTATTTTTTTAATTCAGAGAAAAACATTTTTAATTTACATTTTTTGCACATACCAGATTTTTCACGCCTAGCTTCCCACATAGCAATTTCAATATATTAATATTGTCAAAATATTCTTACAAAATACTTTTTAAAATATTTTGAATAAAATATTGTGACAATATCTCATAAACATAATAAAAAATATATTCTATTGAAATATTTTCATAATATGCTCACAATATAATTTTTTAAATATTTGTTTATGTATATTTTGATAATATATTAAAGAGAATAAATACAGTATATTACACCGAAAATATTTCTACAATGTGCTTGAAAAATATTTTTTTAAATATTTGCTTATAAATATTATGAAAATATATTAATTAAAATAAATATAGAATATTTAACTTGAAATATTTGTTGAATATATTATCAATATAATTTTTTTAATATTATAAATATATATCTTGTTGGCCAACTGAAGTAACTTAAGAGACACAAGCCATCCTCTTTTCTCCCTTTAGTTACATCTTTGGATGATATTGGTATCTTGTTATATAATACTTATGTATTATATATACATATTCCTAAATCTTTAATAAGTAAACAGCCATTTTCTCTAATTAGTATCAATTTTAATTAACCTAATTCAATTAAGCTAAGTAAGTCAAGGACAGTAAAAAAAACCTTGTTGCTATTATTTGCAGGCCTATCGAGTTAAAATTTTTTTAGTTTTATCAGCGCAATTATAACTTATTATTGTCCTGTGAAACCAAAAATCCTAAAAAGTTTTTTTATTATAGTTAGAATATATTTCTATATTATCAACAATAATAGTCAGTTTCTAACTTACAAGGAGAAATCATGGTGATGGGATCGCCGATTTTCAAAAAAATTATATGAATCTAATCTAAATTGAATATAAAATTGTATTTACTTTGAATTTTTTTAAACAAGAAAAATTACTTAACAGACAAATAACCATTTGAACTACCTTAAATAGTCTTTTTTATCCTAGATCTATCGAAGCAACCTGTGGGTCAATGGGTCACGTACGAGTTCAAAACGCTAGAAGTACAGGGTTTGAATCCCGCGTAGCGGTCTAATTTTTGCATTTTTTTAATATATTTATAAAACATTTTAAAAATATTGTCACAATATATTTTTTATAATATTTTAGAAATATACCTTTAAAATATTGTGAGAATGTAATATTCGCTGCCAAAGTATATTCTGAGAACATTGTGAGAATATTTCAATATATTCTGGTTATATTCTAGAAATATTTTAATATCAAAAATAAATATTCTAGAAATATTTCATTGCTATGTGGGTTAATTTAAGGTTAGTTAAAAATAATGAATTTTTCGAAATTTGAATTTGAATGGAATGAAATGGTAGAAAAATGATATATGATAAAGGGATTTTTGATAAATGTAAAATGGTATTTATTTTATGATTTCTATATCCGTTTGTTAGATAATCGGTATCTAATATACATTCGTTTATGTGTATTATTTTTTGGTTATAACTTTCACAAATTTTATACTAATCAAATATGAATTTACACTCTTATTTCTTGCTTCCCAGTCTCCAAAGAGATTACTCAAATCGTATATAAAAGAACAAAAAAAAAAAAAGTGACTAAATTCACTAGTTAAAATCACTATCATATGAAACGCTTCGATGCAAATCTGTAGATAGTGTTTAATTCTAAGAAATTGATGGATAATTACAAAAGCAACATCAACTTCTACTTCCTTAATTATACCCAGATTAGTAATTCTTTTAATTATATATTATATAATTTTAAAAAAAGTTTGTCTTCATATTATTATTGATTTTAATTATTTAATATGATAAAAGTAATCATTTTGAACCTACTTTTTTTTGTCGTTTAAAGTGAAAGTTTTAATAAAAAAAAAATGAATTTGTTACCATAACTTATAGTTCAACTTGCAAGTTTAAAACTGACATTATTAAATAGAAAAAAATGAAATTTTTAAGATTAATATGCAATCAGAAATTATAACTACTATTTACAGTACATTTATCATCAATGAGTAGCCCACCTGTTCCATGCATCTCGCCGAAATTACGGCGATGATGCGCAACAGGCGAGACTGCTTATGCGGCAAGCAGTGGCGTTACTGGGAGAAACTCACAAGGAGCTGCCAAATTGGAGCCGGGCTTGAGTTAGAACGGCAGAAGTCTGGGAGTTGCGATCCCAACCACTACTGCGGCTTGACCAAGCGAATCCGTCTAGGGGAAAACCGGAGACAGAGCGATGGTCCGACACGACCACTTCCATGTGCTCGTCGTCGAAGGTAACCGGCACAAGAGCAGTTAGAGCAAAGTCGGCTAAATCGTCGGCACAATACCGGGAACGATCAGGTCATTTCCGTCCGAAACAATCAGTTCAAGCCCCCTGTCATAGTAGTGGAAAGCGAAGAGAGAAGTGGATTTCTTCCCGACCTAAAACTACCGTGATCGTTTAGTAGTTTTCCTTGGAAACGACCGGATAGATTCACCACTGAAAATATCATTCCAACAGCTGGATGTCATGGAGAGGATGAAGGTGAAGCCCGACGTCAAGATAATCCTCGCCACTTCACTCATCCTGCTGTTGGATTTCGCCTATCTGGAAAGCGTCCTTGTACACCAGTCACTTTGGACCGAGAGGTTAACCGACCAGTTGGACTGGAAGGAAGTATGACGTGGTCACATTGCACTTCCGCATTAACTGCTGGATGACGACTACGACACAGCTCGATGGGAAGCTACAGGAGATCTAAAAACAGTTTTCCTTCAGTGTACCTTTCAAACATAACTTGTTATAATCATCACGTGGATTATTAATTTTGAGTTGATTTTCAAAAAATTTAATAAAATTTTATACATTTAATGTTATTTGTATAAACAATTATCCGTTATTAAAGTGATGTGATCAGCTGAACTCCAGTCTAATAATAATTTTAAACAGAATCTGCTTGTGATTGGTCGGATGAATTAAGTAACTATGGTACACCCAGAAACTTTGTATTCTGTCAACAGAAACTAATAATCTTTCGGAAATTTTTTTTTTTATCAGATAATAACAGTATTCTAACCTAAAGGCTGTTGATGTATATAAGGTTTAAAAAACCCAGCACAGGGGGGTCGCGGCACAGTGGTGACGTGGTATAGATGGATCAAGTATAATGATATCTGACAGTGATTAAAATCACTATAAAAAAAAAACGCTTCGATACAAATCTTTAGATACTGTTTAATTTTAAAAAATTGGTGGACTATTCCAAAAGCTACATGATCTGCTAGTTCATTATTAATATCCTAATTAAGATAAAGTATGTAGAATGAAAAAGGGATTATTAAAAAATATTATTTCTCATAAAAAAATAATGTTGATCCATACACTTTTCAATATGTCATAGCATTATAAAGTTAAAAATGTAAAAAATAAAATCGAGAATTT
>NW_026099573.1:4515181-4516918 GCF_025091365.1 Daktulosphaira vitifoliae | reverse complement strand
TAAATTTTTTGTGAAAAAGTTGTCATTTTAAATCCCCCCCTGTGGGCAGGTAAAGGGTCAGATATAAAAAAAATATATACCAAATGATAGGTAAAGACATCATGCATCTATAAAAAAAAATTATATTGATCCATACATCTTTCAAAAAGTTATAGCATAATAAAGTTAAAAATGTAAAATACAAAATCGAAAATTTTTACACAAAAATAGCATATAAAAAAAATAATTAAAATAATTTATAATTATTAATAATTATAAAAAAGTTATGGTACTTTTAAGTAAAAAAAATTGAAAAAATTTCGAAAATTAGCGATTTTTAAATTTGTAATTTTTTTGCAGGTTTCCCCCATTTACGGGGAACGAGGGAATTTTTTTCAATTTTTAAGGGTAATGTCTTCGACTAGATACGATTTGTGATCTTTTGACGTATCATTGAAAGAAATTCGTTCGGTGAGAGCTGAGAAAAAGTGGTAACAGACACAAAAAAAAAAAAAATAAATAAACACATCTTATTTAAATAATACCTTCTCAGCTTCGCATCGAAGCTAAAAATCTAACATTTGTAAGGTTTCAGCCAAACCAGAGGGCCTATTATTTACCCACTGTCCAAGGGAACACTGAACAGTGACCTATAGCCGAGCCAAGCGAGGATAGTACTCGTTGATGGAGCTACTAGGTTTTGATTTAAAAGAAAAACAAAAATTAATAATAAATATGAGGGAAAAGTATGAAGAAAAAAAAAACTTAGGCCATGTAAAGTATAATATTTTAATTTAATTATTTAAAACTGATACCTATATTAACGCGTATCCAATATATGGTTGAATGTGTACACAATGTGCCGAATAAACAAATATATATATAGTTAACTTGTCGCGTATTCAATAAGCGGTTGAATGTGTACAAAGAAATACCAAATTAATAAAAACGGTAGCACAGTGGGGTCGAGGCACAGTGTGGACGAGGCATAGATGGGACAAGTATAGATGATATCTGACAGTGATTAAAATCACTATCATAAGAAACGCTTCGATGCAAATCTGTAGATAGTGTTTCATTTAGAGAAATTGGTGGATTATTCCAAAAGGAACATCAACTCTTATTTCTTTAATTATATCCTGATTAGCAGTTCTTTGATTTTAAAATATAATATATTTATAAATACTAACTAATTATAAAAACTAATTATAGTTTTTAAATTCAGTATAAAATTGTGAGTNAGCAGTTCTTTGATTTTAAAATATAATATATGAATAAATACTAACTAATTATAAAAACTAATTATAGTTTTTAAATTCAGTATAAAATTGTGAGGCCAGCTATGATCTATAAAAAGCAACCGTAATATGAAAAAAATGGAATATAAATTTTAGTACTCACATTAAATGTAATGTAACTCGAAAAATGTTTGTTTAAATGAAAAAATATAAGATAATTTTTTTGTTTATAATTGTCTTTTAAACAACTTTTGTACGAAACTTTTTTTTGTAAGTTAAATATTTTTTGAGAAAATTAAAAAAGCTCATATTTTTGAACTTTTGCGAGGCTGTAAAAAAAAGCTCAATTTCAATCAATGAAGACTATTAGTATGTCATTATACATATTTTAATTCAACTATTAATAAAACAAAATTTGGTTGGGAATTTTTTAAGAAATTTTTCCTTTGTTGACTGGCCTAGATGTCAATTTTAAATTTGTAATTGAGCTAAAAGTTATGGTAATATATTCAATTTTTTT
>NW_026099573.1:4513038-4513276 GCF_025091365.1 Daktulosphaira vitifoliae | reverse complement strand
AAAAAAAATTGTTTTAAATTAATACTGATTTTGATTATTAATATATTAAAAATAAAGACAATGACATATTTAACCTATTTTTTAATCGTTTAAAGTTGATTTTTGTGAATGTTTATAATAAAAAACAATTTATTTATTTTACCCACTTTTAGATGATTTGGCAAGTTTGAAATTGACATCATCAAATAGAAAATTTTATGAGAATTAAAAAAATTGTATCGTTAAGATTAATATGCAG
>NW_026099573.1:4506747-4512938 GCF_025091365.1 Daktulosphaira vitifoliae | reverse complement strand
AAAAATTGCTTACTACTATGTAAAACTTATATTATACTAAAATCGATGTAATTCAATACTTCCTCATATATTTACTACACTTGGATTAGTACCTATATTTGTGACCGATACTAATGGGTAAAAATATTCGGCGTTATGTCTAATGTATTTTTAGCGTCTTCTGGTGTTCCCCGTGGAGCTCATTTATCCCCTATTCTATTTTCCTTATTCTTAAACTGTGTGCATAAAGTTTTACACCATTGTCATTTTCTTTGTTTTGCCGACGACATCAAACTATTTATGCGTGTAAGCTCGATTGATGACTGTTGGTCTTTACGTATCATAGAACAAAACATCCTATTGTGTTTCACTATAGTATTACTGCAGTAAATATCTCGCGTGAGTTAAACTCTATTACACTTCTAGCCTTTAAGTTTAGTTATAATCTTGATCCTATGCTTCATATTGATTATGTTTGCTGTAAAGCTTTTAAAGCGTTAGGTTTTATTATGCTTTTGGCCAAAGATTTCAAGCAAGGACTTTCACTTAAAGTGCTATTCTGTTCTATAGTCAGACTAATCTTGAATATGGTAGTGTAGTGTGGGATCCTTATACTGCCTTGGGCTCGCTACTGCTTGTGCGAGTTCAGCGAAAGTTCTTACGCTTTGTCAGCTACTCGCTCAACATAGTCTGTCCAAATCACGATTATGCCCTGTCTCGTATTTGCTTGGCCTATCCTCGTTAGCTGAGCGTAGGCGCAATGCTGGAATTAATTTCCTAATTGGTTTATTGAATGGTAATAATGATTCGCCTGTTGTCCCTCTTATGTTTCAGAGTACCTCAGCGCGCAACAAGAAATAATGCTCCATTTGTTGTCTCTCACTGCCTAACTAATTATGCAAAAAATGAGCCACTTAGGCGTCTTATGTCTAATGCCAATGTTGACCCTAATTTTTCATTTTAATTTTTGTATTTTTCTTTGCATTTAATAATTAATTGACACGGTCCGTAATAGCGCATTATTCATTTACAGTGAACTAGCACGTTATCTGGTCGTGATAATCAGCTGTCCACCGTCGCACTCATTAGTGTTGACGATAACACAAGTTAGTCTTATCCGGCGGTCGGTAGATAGGACAGGTCAGGGGGTGCAGCACCGCAAGATACGTCAGCGACTATGTAAACGAGTTCATCTGTGGCTTACATCCGCCGTACGTGTCGTCGAGACATACCCGCGCCATATATTGTACACCTGTACTATTAACATCTTTTAGTATTCCTTTTTTTAATATTGTCATTGTTATTAAAATAAACTGACTCAAAGTTATACCAAGTTTCAATCACGGTGTTACGTTTATTATTAAACACCTTTATACTGTGTCAACTTTTGGCTCCCCGCAGAGGTTATCAACCCGGTGCAGTGTTCAAAAAAAAAATCAGCTAGGATTTGTTTGACCACTGCTTACTGAAAAAAATTGCTTTTGAAGTATACTACCGCTTTAGTAGATTTTGAGTAATTGTTGAATTCCACTGTCACACTACATATACACGTAGCGTATTATAGTTGTAGGCAGCCATCACGATACGTAATCATAGGTGTAGAGTTGAAGGTTACGTATAATAACCACTATCATATTGTTGTTATTATTAAAACGGCCTACGTGCTCGCAAAATTTCCGCTATACAATAAGCTCAGTAATTTAAACTAACTTTCTTTGCTTCTAACAGACACAGATTGTTTATTTCTATGTTAAGGGTCATGAATAAAAAAAATAGGGACAACTAGAAAAAAAATTCGCTACACTTCCTTATGGCACAGCGCACAAAAAGAAAAATAAATATATAAACTTCAAAAAATATAAAAGGTTCTAACGCACACACGATTACAATTTACTGCTACGGACGAAAACTAACACTATCAGTTCCAAGTATGGTTAATTATCAACAAAACGTCAATCGTTTGGCCTGACGGTCCGATGGTGACATCACGGGTAGCCTTTAGAGTAGGGATCAACAAATTTTGCTACCCAGTGTCAGAAATTATTAAAAACAAACAACTTTGGTGTATCGAACACCCAGTACCTGACATCAACGCTTCTATGTAATCGGCAAATGAAGAGATAGGTACTATTAGGGAAAATATTCGCACCCAAACACCCTTAGAGAATCTCAAACAGAATAACTGCTATTGAAACCGTCCTTTCATGTTTTCAAATGGAATAAAATAAGATTAGTAACAGAATGTCTTCTATCGAACAAGACAATTCAACCAGTAGACCCTGCACTAATTAATGATAAAGTTGTCAACCCATCCGTAATACGAACAGACCATTTACCGATCGTCAGTAATTTACTCTCTAGACCAATCCTTTTTGTTTCCCTTCCCCAATGTTATCTCCCCTGAGAGAGTCACCCGCTATCATCTGAGAAAAGCGATAGCGAACATCTCAGGAAGCACGTTTTCTCGAAAAAAACCTAGCGATGCTATAAAGGAGAGGATATAGAAGAAGTGAGAAAAAAAATTTTATCGACTAAGATCACCGGTTGTATATCGTAGTGAGGGAGAGTTGTCAGTGTTATAGCACACTGTTCATTTACTATGAATTAGCACGTTATCCGGTCGTGATTATCGGCTGTCCATCATCGCACTAGTTTGTTTTGACGATAAAACTATGTTAGTCTTGTCCAGCGGTTGGTAGATAGGACAGGTCAGGGAGGTTCAGCATAATAAAACACGTCGGTTCACCTACAACTATATTGTTCACTCGATTTGTATGTTTTCGTATCTAATCACCCGAATTCTTAAATACATCACGGTTAATATTATTGTATTACAATTATAATATTATATTTATTTTAAAGTAAAATAATCTGATCCGTCAGTGTAAAGTAAAATACGGTGTTACCTTTCATTATTTTTAAACGTTTTAACTATAGTTACTCGAACTATTAATAGTTTTAGTAATTATATAATTGGACATTTTTATATTTGAATTTTATGCATTTATCGAAAATACTCAAATAATATATTAAAAATATTTTTCTCATTATATATTTGAAAAATATTTAATTAAATTAGTAATATTGCTATAAAATTTGCAATTTATTAAAATAAAAAATGCAAGTAATGCAGTGAACTATTTGCGAATTGTTATAAATTAACAAATTACAATTAATTTATTTTTATTAGCGAAAAATAATTGTACAGAATATATTAATATATGATGAATATATAATATTTAAAATTATATGTATAAATTTAACATTTTAAATAATTATTTCTATTAAAAAAAAAACAGTAGAATTCAATCGCTTAGATAGTGGTTTAAAAGTAGCCCTCCGATGAACAAAACGAATAAAAAATGACTAAAATTTTTAATTTTTTCTATTTTAGTGAGGGAGTTTTTAACCCTTTGAACCCATCGTTATGTTACGTTTTATAAAGTATCTTAAATCTATTTTTCATAAATTTGGCCTCATTTTGTAGGATAAGATTACACTATCATCAGTAAAATCATGTATGTGGGACTTGAAAGAGGAATCAGAAGAAGAGTTGAATTCTGCTACAGTGTTAAATCGAATATTGCCTCCTAAAGAATGGGAAGATGGTGGGAAATTTTGGATTCAGAAAATATCAAATAAACCAGCAACGAAGATAGACGTAAAAAAATTAGCAGACAATTTAGACATGTATTTAAAACAATTTCAAGCACGTGAAGTTGGAATTTGTCCAATAAGGAGAGAGTTATACAGTCAATGTTTTAGTAAATTTTTCAGTATATTTGTTTTTATATAACACAAAAAATGATTCATTTAAATCAAGGGATATACATTTAAGTAAATCCGAAAAATACCATATTAGAAATGCTAATGCATTAAATTCCAATTTATCAAAAGTAGAGAATGATTTACTTGATGCTTAGAGTAATAAGAGTTGCTCTAGGCTCGTAATTTCATATTTTATAAAAATTTCACCCAAAAATATTTGTTCGAATAAAAATCTAATAATTATTGAATTTAAAGAACTTGTACATCACACACGAAAATAATTATTAAGTCTATCAAGTACTGACGATAGCTCTCTTGATTCAAGGCACTCAGAATTTGAATGTTGAAAACCAACATCAAGTAAACTACATTTAATAATTATGAAAACATAGTTAACATCGGTATTTGATAGAACTAACTTATCTAATCGAAATGGCACATATATTTAAGTAGCGACTTTAATAAATTTTGGTAATGAAATAAAAAAACATGTCAATAATTAAAGACACTATAAGAAGTACTCATATTTGTGATAGGAAAATTATATCAGATAAAATATGAAATGTTGAATTTATACTAGTTTTTTAAATAAATCTTATCAAATAGTGGTATGTGCATTAGGTGTACAGTATTTTTTTTATAGTTGTATATTTGATAACCTCCACCAGTCAACCGCTCCGTACCTGTTACCCTATTGTCATTAGCTAACTGTGCACCTGTACCAATATTCTTGTATTCACTAAATGAATGTTATTGCGTAATCCACAAATGGTACAACCGCACAAGTGTACGCGATTATATATATATATATATATATATATATAATGATTAATAGTTAAATATTAATTAATATACTCCAATTTAAATCACTATTGTCATCGAGTTATTTCGTAATCCAATCAATAGAACACAGAGGATCACAAAAAACAGCACCAAAAATAACCCACCAGTCGAGGTGTACGTCGAAAACGGAACAGAACGCAATATCGGTAATCCATATTCGGCGGCGGCCTTATCTCAGTGTCAAGGGCGGGGAGACGACCGATGACAACCGATTGTCATATTAATAGCTGGACGGCTGATATCGAGAGAGACACGGGTGAGCGCCAGCCTAGAGCAAAAGGCGGTGCCGTGTCAATGTGTTTAAAGTTGGCACCACCACCACCCAGCGTCATAACCACCGGTCACTATAAATGCTGTGACGACTGGATCTTTTCTCTTAGCTCTACTACCGAGGCGACCAGTTGATTTGTCTGTATGTTATTTTTTTATGGCGAAAACCACGTTTTGTTTTTAGTTTTTTTTTCTTAAAAATAAAACGTTGAGTTGATCAGTTGTCACTTTGGCTCCTCAAGCGTGTCAACCAACCAGGCTGTTGTTTTTTTTTTGTTCTCCGTTTTTTTTTTTTTAACAAAAACGTTGAGACATGATGGGCTGAGCAGTCAGTCATGGCTTGCGGTGGACCGTTAAACTAAATACCGTGTCTTCTTAAGAAAATCAACAACAAGTAGTACATAAAAACCCCTTTTGTGTTCCTTCATAATGTTGTATATATAGCACCCTCTTCTTTATTTGTGAGTATATATATATATATATATATATATTTAAATGATATATATATAAATTGACACGGCACCGCCCGTCGCTTTAAGCTAGCGCTCACCCGTGTCTCTCGTGATATCAGCCGTCCAGCTATTAATATGACAATCGGTTGTCTCCCCGCCCTTGACACCGAGATAAGGCCGCCGCCGAGTATGGATTACGGATATTGCATTCTGTTCGTTTTCGCGTTGACCTTAACTGGTTGCTCGATTTTGCTTCGGTATTTATTCTGCCTTAAACTCTTTTAGTTTGTTTTGTAATTACAACGTTTTCTGGCGTTTGTACCACGACCTTTTGTTTTTTTTTCGACGTCTTATACGGATGCTCTTAACCTACGATTGTGCTGTGTTGTAATTGTTGGTGTTGTTTTTCTAAAATCGCTAGAGCTAACTAACTATACATATATTAATATTAGCTTCGATGCGAAGCTGAGAAGGTATTGGTTTTACTAAGATGTGTTTTTTTTTTTTTTTTTTTCTGTTACCACTTTTTTTCAGCTCTCACCGAACCGATTTCTTTCAATGATACGTCAAAAGATCACAAATTGTATCTAGTCGAAGACATTACCCTCAAAAATTGAAAAAAATTCCCTCGTTCCCCGTAAATGGGGGAAACCTCCAAAAAAATTACGAATTTAAAAATCGCTAATTTTCGAAATTTTTTCAATTTTTTTTACTTAAAAGTGCCATAACTTTTTCAAAAATAAACATATCAATATAATTATTTCTTATATAGATGCATAATATCATTACCTTTCATTTGGTATATTTTTTTCATAAATTTAACCCTTAACCTGCCCACAAGGGGGGATTTAAAATGACAACTTTTTCACAAAAAATTAA
>NW_026099573.1:4506386-4506699 GCF_025091365.1 Daktulosphaira vitifoliae | reverse complement strand
ACTTTTTCAACTTAACTTTTGAAAATGTTCCGGAAGGTCTGACACTTTTATATATATCTTAAATTAAAGCTAATGTAATATACTTTATTATGGTAAAAAAAAATTTCGGACTTTATTTTATCTTCACGGTGAAAATGGCTACCGAATGCTATTTTTGTTTGAAAATTTTCGATTTTATATTTTACATTTTTAACTTTATTATGCTATAACTTTTTAAAAAATGTATGAATCAGTACAATTTTTTTATGAGGAGTAGTATTCATATACATCTTTCATTTGACATACTGTTTTTTTAAATCGGACCATTTCCCTA
>NW_026099573.1:4503271-4503722 GCF_025091365.1 Daktulosphaira vitifoliae | reverse complement strand
ATGAGAAATAATATTTTTTAATAATCCCTTTTTCATTCGACATACTTTATCTTAATCAGGGTATTAATAAGAAACTAGCAGATAATGTAGCTTTTGTAATTATCCACCAATTTCTTAGAATTAAACACTATCTACTGATTTGCATCGAAGCGTTTCTTATGATAGTGATTTTAATCACTGTCAGATTAAATCTATACTGGACCCAACTATGCAACATCCCCACTATGCCGCGACCCAACTGTGCTGGGTTTTTTTACTTAAAACTGCCATAAATTTTCCAAAAATGTTTTTTTTATAAATATGACCCTTTACCTCCCTACGGCGGGATTCAAAAGTACAACTTTTTTACAAAAAATTTACTTTTTCATCATAACGTTTGAAAGTGTTCCGGAAAGTCTGACACTTTTATTTATATCTTAAATTAAAGTTAATGTAATCTACTTTATTATGC
>NW_026099573.1:4497164-4503171 GCF_025091365.1 Daktulosphaira vitifoliae | reverse complement strand
ACTGTCAGATTAAATCTATACTGGACCCTACTATGCAATGTCTCCACTATGCCGCAACCTCACTGTGCTACCGTTTTTTATATTAATTATTAAAATATTTCATCAACTATTCGTCACACAATAGAATGTTTCATACAAAAGTTACTTAAAATTAAATTTGCTAAATTTAAGTTCTTATACATTTTTTTGTAACTTTAATACTCTTCGTGGCGAGCTGAGTTTTATAAGAAATAATAATGATGCATTATTGGGTCTTATGATAAACGGCAAAATAAAATCGTATTTTTATAAGTAATTTTCCCTTATTTCATATTAAAATTAAAAATGTTCAATTTTTAAAAATTTAACGACGTTCGTTTTTTTAATAGAAGTGATACAGCTATATATGATGATGCCTTCTGGTATCTAATTTTGGAGTGATATCGTAATTACTTATCAACTGAAATATCAATGTACAAATCATGTATAGTACCATCCCAGATAGCAATGAAATATTTCTAGAATATTCCTAGCATATTTATTTTTGATATTAAAATATTTCTAGAATATAACCAGAATATTTTGAAATATTCTCAGAATATACTTTGACAGCGAATAATACATTCTCACAATATTTTAAAGGTATATTTCTAAAATATTATAAAAAAAATATTTTTTTAATTTTTTATGAATATATTATAAAAATGCAAAAAATAAGCCCGCCTCGCGGCATTCGAACCCCGTACTTCAAGTGCTTTAGACTCGTGCGTTACCAGTTGACCCATAGGTTGCTACGACATATAAAAAAATCTTTTTAAAGTAGTTCAAATGGTTTTTTTATCTGTTGTCATTTTTCTCATTTAAAAAAGTTCAAAGTAAATACAACTTTATATTCAATTTAGATTAGATTCATATATTTTTTTTGAAAATCAGCGATCCCATCACCATGATCTCTCCTTGTAAGTTAGAAATTGACCTATATTGTTGATAATATAAAAATATATTCTAACTATAATTAAAAAACCTTTAGGATTTTAAGTTTCACAGGACAATAATAAGATATAATTGCGCTGATAAAACTAAAAACATTTTAACTCGATAGGCCTGCAAATAATAGCAACAAGGTTTTTTTTACTGTTCCTGACTTACTTAATTAGTTTAATGAAAATTAATATTAATTAGAGAAAATGGCTGTTTACTTATTAAGAATTTAGGAATATGTATATATAATACATAAGTATTATATAACTAGATACCAATAACATCCAAAAATGTAACTAATGGGAGAAAAGAAGATGGCTTGTGTCTCTTAAGTTACTTCAGTTGGCCAACAAGATAATATTTAAAAAATTATATTGATAATATATTCAATAAATATTTCGAGTTAAATATCCTATATTTATTCTAATTAATATATTTTCATAATATTTATAAGCAAATATTTAAAAAGATATTTTTTAAGCACATTGTAGAAATATTTTCAGTGTAATATACTGTATTTATTCTCTTTAATATATTCTCAAAATATACATAAACAAATATTTAAAAAATTATTTTGTGAGCATATTATGGAAATATTTCAATAGAATATATTTTTTATTATATTTATGAGATATGGTCACAATATTTGCTTCAAAATATTTTAAAAAGTATTTTGTAAGAATATTTCGACAATATTAATATATTGAAATTTCTAAGTGGGTTTATATGTATTAAAATGTTAGAATTTACAAATTAATTGATAATAATAAAATGATTATCTATTGACCTATGTTATTTGACAATAACTGTGAATTACATAATTGAACGTATATTGTTAAGTACAGTACGTTTTATATATATTTTAATTCTTTAAAAGTTACTGACATCGCAATTTTTTTTTTCGTAATGGTTTCAAGATCCAGCTTATGTGAGCCTAAATGTATCTATTTAATTGGATTTAGTTCTAATCAAATAATAGGTAGTAAATTGCTATCTAATAGACAACTGTTATCTGTTTTATTTTATAATTTACGGGAAGTAAAATTAAATTTACGTCAAAGTGCTACTTTAGTTATTCAAGAAGCAATTATATTTTGGATGAAAGCTTGTATACCTACAAAGAGCGAACAAAATTGTATACCATGATTGGAGAAACTTGCAAAAATTAGAACATAGGAAAACTGACACACCAGCTAAAAATCAGNTTAGAACATAGGAAAACTGACACACAAGCTAAAAATCAGACTTTATTAGTAGCCTCGAAAATCTATTTGATATCGCACATGCAAATGATTTAGATTTAATTAAAATTGAGGAAGACAAATCATTTTTAATTTCTCAGCAAGAGAAAGGACGAATCGGTTCAATGATTGGCGTTGACAATAAATTAGAAAATACTGAAAAAAATATAGAAGATAGAAGGANAAAAATTAGCAAATACTGAAAAAAATATAGAAGATAGAAGGAAAGAAGCTGATGTTAGGAAAAATCGTGTCCATAAAAAATTAGAAGCTTTCAGTAAGTTAAAATTACGTGTACTAAGTAATCGTTAGAAAAGTACTACATACTTATGAGTATTTTTTATTTTAGCCGAAACTGTACAACTGGAATCATCTAGTAGTAGTGAAGACGAAACCATCACGGTATTTGATGATGAACCTGGACCATCTAAAAAACGCATTCGAAGTAACAGAGGATCAATAAATTTTATTACTGAAAAATTGGCCATTGCACTTGATAAATGTAAAGTTAGTGATCGTGATGCGGCACACATTTTAATAGCAACAGCTGAAGCACTTGGTGAGAATTTAAATGAATTAATGATAAGTAGGTCATCAATTAGACGTTCTCGTATGAATCTACGTAAAGAACGTGCTGAAAAAATTCGTAGAAATTATAAGATAGGAGTAAAAGAAGCTATTGTAGTATATTGGGACGGGAAAATTCTGCCTTCGCTAACTGGAAAATCAACAGTGGATAGGCTCCCTGTAATAATTTCGTTCGATGGTAAAGAGCAACTTTTAGGTGTCCCATTCATGAATACTGGTACTGGATTGATCAAGCTATCGCAATATACCATAGTCTTGTTGAATGGTCCTTGACTGATAATGTTCAAGCATTTTGTTGCGAATTACTAAAGGATATTGGTGACGATATACTAAATTTTTGTATAAGCCGTCTTAAGATAAAACACACAAGGGATAATTACAAGGAGTTTATAGAATTGGCTATAATATTTTTAGGTGGTGAAATACCTGGTGGTTACCACTTTAAACTTCCCAGTACAATTCATCATGCTCCATGGATGGCTAAAGCCACTTACAGTTAGAATATATTTATTTTTCGTAAAGAGTTTAGTTTAACTGAAAAAGAAGTAGCAGCATTAAAAAGTATTTGTATTTTTATAGTTTCCTTTTACATTAAAGTATTTATGGTATTTATTTATGGTACTTAAGACTTGAGAGTAGTACATTTTCTTTTTTTGATGATACTATATCAATAGAAACTAAAAGAAAAATAGTTGAAGCTCTAAAAAACAGTGGACCTACATCTTATATTCCATCATATAAACGTTTATTTATTAATTCAGAAGGAGCTAATGTGTTAATAGATAAAGAAATCGAACAGTTCATTAGTATTGATTTATATCAACTGTTTAAAAGATTTAATTTAAACACAACATTTCTAAAAGAAGATCCTATTAGTTGGAAAAATAATGAAGATTATCAAAGTGTTTTAAAAATAGCAGAGAAGATTTCAGTAACAAACGATACAGCTGAAAGAGCCGTAAAACTTATGGAAGATTTCAACAACAAAATTACCCATAATGAACTATAGAAACAATATTTATTACAGGTCGTATATGAATACCGAAAACAATATCCTGACCATAAAAAAGGAACTTTAAACGCAAATATTTAAAAATAAATTAATATATTAACAATAAATTTGTTGGTTTTACTAAGATTTATTTTTCAGTGATAAAATAATCTTTTGCTTAGTAGTCAAAAATTTTACATTGTATTGTTATAACTTTTGAAAAAGAAACATTAAATTGAAGATTATTTGTTAATTACCAAAATAATTAATATTCATTTAAATCTGTATTTAAATTATCAATTAAGAATACTTAAAATAAATGTTTATGAACACAATCTATCACCAACAAGAGTTAAAGTAATTTCATGCTAATTATTTTCCTGATTATAACATATTGTAATATAACAGATTATTTCCGTTCTTCCCTCGAAATAAGTAGTGTAATTTTTAAACCAAAATTTCAAAATTATATTATAAAATAAAAATTATACAGAAAAGATACGTCTTTTTAAAAACTTAAAAGACTCTCATGAAAAAAAAGTTAATAACTTTCTCAAGCGTTGAAGGATGCGACAATATGATAACAATATACAGCAACAAAAATTATTTGAATTTTTTTTATGAACGTTAGGACATCGAAAAATGATAGTCTCAAGTAGGCCACTGATTATGGTAGGAGTACACGGCTACGCCGGTCTCGATAAGTGTTATGCAGAAAAAATATTACATCAGAATCAGTGTAACAAAAATATATTAAAAATTTAAAATCAGTAAAATTCAAGATGATAAAATAGTTAAAATTTGATGATGAATTTCAAACGTTCGTAGCGGCCGGAGTTTTGGTCGGATCTCGAATTTTTGGATTTTGGTGCTTCCTCGGCACGTGTAGATCACCCTGGATAGAAGCGTACNCGGCACGTGTAGATCGCCGTGGTAAAATTGCGAATCGAAAAAAAAAAATCGTAAAGTGTCGCAAGAATTTCAGGCGGTGTACCTTAGCGTCTTGAGCGTACAAAAAAAAAAAACCCCGTAGAACGATAAAAAATGAACAGATTAAATTAATTTTTCTATGATATTTTAGAAATGTTATTGTGCGGGTCTGGTGAAAATTTCAAACCTTAGGTCGTAAAACACTGGCGTTAGCGAGCGTTATTCTCAAAAACGGTCGAAAATTTAAAACGCTCGTGGTCGAGCGTTAAAAATTTCCCGACCTTCGACATTAATTTCCCCGGAGTCTCATGGACCAAGTACTTTCGTTGAAAAAAAAATTTATATAATGGGAGCATGCTAAGTAATTTTCCCAGAAAAGCGTTCTTTTTCTTGTTTTTGCTATTATATAATAAGATTTAAAGTGTAAAATATATATTTGAAAAAAATTACGCACAATTATAAGTTGAGTTTGTGTTATTGATAAATCCAGTTTGATAATACACAAAGTAAATATAATTCTATAAATTAATTTTATCATCGTTTATCCGATTTAAACAGTTTTTATATTATGTATATTTAACTAAATACCTAAAATATGATTTTTCTGTTTCAAGGTATTTTTAAGTAACCTGATTTTACTGGAGTTACAAATTTAATGTGTAATATATAATTAGACAAAAGTTCACTGTTAATCGTCGAAATTAAAAAATAGTAGTAAATTATAACATCTTAAAATTATTAAAACACGAAAAAAAAACCAAATGCATGCAAAAAAAAATTTTGATTATTGAAAAATAATCAAAATTTTTTTCTTATTGGTTATAATATAGGAAAACTATACATTAATTTTAAAGTGAAATAGTTACTTACGGCTGATAAAGTGCTATCGTTGCGATGGAATGATTTTTGATTATTATATACAGCTTTTAGTCACTCCGCATGGTCTACGCGTTAGAGTGGGAAAAACAAGTATTAGCTATCAGTTGTAAAATCGACATTAGATGTATAGTCGTGATTAATATACCCACATTTTTTTTTAAGCATTTGCTTAAGTAACAATAATTTTAAATTGAATACATACTAATTATATTTAATTAAGCAGGATTGTAAAAAAAAGTGATCGGTAATTACCAGCATAGTTAAATATATTTGTTGTTGAAGTCTTTTAGATTTTCTAATAATTTATATGAATTTATCAAGTACCAGGATAGATTTTTAAAATAATTTGCATTTAAAAAATCTGTTTTCAAAACGTATTTTAAACATGATTGTTATACTAATTAAAAATAATAAAAAA
>NW_026099573.1:4447027-4496507 GCF_025091365.1 Daktulosphaira vitifoliae | reverse complement strand
ACTTTCAAATATTTCATTAATAATTTGCCCCAACTTACCCAAAATTGAAATGATTTTGAAACACAATTATACTCTTGATGAATAATAAAATATTTTAATTCTTTGCATAAAAAATAGATTAAGTAATTTATAGTTTAATTTTAAAATTAATTTTATTATTACTGTCTAGTGATTAGTAGTGTTTCCGTAAAATATTCATTAATTTTATTATAATTTACCTTATGTATAAATACATTTGTTATGAATGTATATATACAGTGAGTTAATTAAATAATCGAATGTGGTCTAAAAGAAATAAATTTCCACTTAAATTGCCATCGTCTTACAAACCTTCAAGTGTGATCAACACTATTAGAAAAATATTTTTAAAATATAAAACCAGTCTGATTAGACTAACTGTACATTCTCGTGAGCGTATATTAATACGTATTAATCACATTGTCTCCAATATTATATCCCACTATTAAATCAGCAGTACTGATGATAAAGTAAATGTATTATTAATGATTATAAAAATTAAGCCTGGGACAGATAAGTTTCATGAAACCATTCAAATTGTTGAATTTAAAAAAGAGGGATTGAAAAATGCATATGAGTTTTTAATTCAGGGACCTCAATGACATATATTTTAATATATAACACTATAAAATAACTAAAATTGAAAAAAGACACTCCCGCTAAAAAAGACGAAAGTGAAAAGTTATTGTAATATTAGAATACAGCGATCTCAAAAACAAATATTACGATCATTTTTTTTGATAAACTTATTAATACAACTTTGATAGTTATTTATTATGTTCAGCTATAATTGTATTTGGGACTTTTATACGATACTACATTTTGCGAGATCTTCTAAAGTTTTTAAAGCAAAAACTACTTGATTAACCAACTATTATCAATTTTCTTTTTAATCATCATACTTTTGTATTTAACAGTTTTCACTGAATGATTTTAATGAAAAGTATACTGAGCCTTTTAGCATCTTTTTTGAAAGTCAATAATAATTATTTTACATAGTTANTCAATACAACTTTGTTAGTTATTTATTATGTTCAGCTATAATTGTATTTGGGACTTTTATACGATACTAAATTTTGTGAGATCTTCTAAAGTTTTTAAAGCAAAAACTACTTGATTAACCAACTATTATCAATTTTCTTTTTAATCATCATACTTTTGCATTTAACAGTTTTCACTGAATGATTTTAATAAAAAGTATACTGAGCCTTTTAGCATCTTTTTTGAAAGTCAATAATAATTATTTTACATAGTTAATAAATATTGGACACAATAATAATATTAATATTTTATTAAATAAATAAATACGAATATATGTAAAAGAGGGAGTATTTGTATGATATGAAATCATCCTATTATTACTAATTAATAAATAATATTTAAACTGAGAGCGATTTGTAGATGTATAATTTTATGAATATTCTATAAAAGTAATTGAAATTGGTATATTTCAAAACAGCTATTTACATAAATAAATAGCTTATAACTATATCTTACAATGAATGATGATAAAAGCATCAAGCCTTTAAATAGATTATCGTCGAATTTTCGACGACGCTAAATATTTTGAGTAGGGATCTATTGATAATATTATAGAGAACTAGCTTTCTAGTTAACTACAGCACTACCCTCAGTTGGATTTGAGCATCCAAAATTTATTTATATTCAAAAGAAGATATCAATTATAAATTTGTAAGTGAACATTTATTTATTAACATTAATATGTATACAATTCTAATTAATTAAAAAAAAAATTTTAAGCAATATGGTTAATTACATTTATAACTATTATGGAAATATGGAAAATCGAGGAGGCCGTGGTGGACGTGGTGGAAGAGGAGGGAGAGGTGGTCGTGGTGGCCGTGGTGGACGTGGTGGCAGAGTTGCCAAATATAATTTCAAAGGCAGTAAGTAATACTTTATTTTTTTATTATTATTATTATTTAAACAGAAAACAGCAATCATATTCTAATCCAAATATTAATTTTATTATTATTTGTAACACAAATAAATTTTCATTAGGTATACGTATTTATTATATTTAGTAATGGATATAATCGAGAGAATCTCTCGAAAAAATTACTCGAAATTAAAATCGTTTATTCGTTTCATAAGAATAATCGATTGTTACTAATTTTGAGTATATATGCTTTTTATATCTGATTATATATACTTTTTGGTTGGATTTTTTGAAGATTTTCTTTAAAAATCGTCTGTTAAAACGTTAACGAATGTTATATCAAATAAACTCACGAATTTAAATTATTTAATTAAAAAAAAAAATTCAATCAGGTATCAGGTGATTTTTTTAATGTTAGCCACTTGATTTTTCTTTGTCAGTAATTGCTTGTCTTATTTTAAATGTTTTTTTAATTTATACTAAAAGTACACATTCTAAAGTTTTTTAATGCATAAATGCTTGCATATTTAGTTATATTTATCAATTGGTAATCCCAAAGTCAACAATTCGAAAAATTTCGAGATACATTAAAAATTCAAATAGAAGCTTAAAAAAATTACGCATCTTATTAGCCCTGTCAAAGATTTGAATAACTGTATGATAATTTTATTTTTAAAAAACCGTGTATTAAAAAATCATCTATTTTGCGTTATTACATTTTTATTCCTTGGCGACACAATATATTACTATTTTTGAAATAATCGATTATATTTTATATGTTTATCAACTGTAGTCATAATTATTATAATTCAAAACTTTTAGTTTACTAAATAGGAATATTTTCTATACTTGCTTATATTAAAATTGTCATAACCCAGACAGCATTTGTCAATCAAAACTATTTAATAAATATTATATTTTAATTGAAATTACAATGTTAAAATTTAACGTTTAAACAAGATTTATTAAACGTTTAAATTTTCATGTACAATTATAATTAAATAATATTCAAAAATCAATGTTTAGTTTTAAATGAAAATGTAATGTTTTTTAAATATTAATAAATATGTTTGATTAAATGTATAGAAAAAAGATTACTTAATGTTAAAATTACAATCTACTGGAAAGTTACAATTTAATGTTTGATAAAAATTTTATTCATACTTAATATTAAACGAACATTTAAAGTTTCTTAAATATTAATAATTAAGCTTGATGAAATGTACAGAAAAAAAATTATTTTAAGTTAATATTACAACTTATGAATAAATTAAAAATTCATTGTTTTACATACATTTTATTCATATTTTAATTTTAAAATTTATTTTTAAATAAATATTTCAACTACCAGTTTTTATAAGATTTTAATCCCAACACTTATTATCAAACAAAAATGTAATAGTTTAAATTCAAAGTCAGTGGTTATTATAAATTTACTAATACGTAAACATTGTAGTTCTAAAAAAATTTTTTTTTTGTTAAATATTAATTTTCATCAACAATAACTTCAGGACAAAAATAATTACTTATTTTAAGAGAATAATAATAATTATTATTTTAATAAGTTGAAGGAAAATTTGAGTTTGGTGTAAATCTGGATATATGTGGGTATTTTTAGTAATTACATTAAGTTGTGAGAATGTAAACGTTGGCAGTTGGAATTACACAAATAATAAACTTGGATATATTGTTGTGTGTATTTAAAAATATCCCTTTATTAGCTCGATATTGTTATCTTATTTTACTGTATATTGTAAAAGCAAGACTGTTAGTGTATACTACTTTTGGTGCGCTATTGTTAATATAATAACAACCATCATGCAAAATTCATCAGAGTACGTCGGACACATGTTAACCGAACACTTTTTGATGGTCGGAATAACCGTTATCCGTTTTCATTATCAAATGTATATAATTATTGAATTAAAGTTAATGATTGACTATTTAATTTGTGTAAGTGATCACTTATACAAAATATTAATAAATGTACATGTAACTCGGGTTATATTAATACTATTGGCCAAACAGGTTTAATTAAAAAAAGTGAATTAAATTTTAAAATGTTTTAATGTCTCATTATTCAATACTTGAATGTTATGAGCTAATAAATAAATGTAAATATTGTATCTATTACTTTTATAAACAAAAGTAATAGGGGTAATATTATAGTGTAGAAATATCTATTAGTGAAATTTCTATTCAGATTATAGTTTAAAATTAAACATCGAAGCTAAAAAAAAAATATAAGTATTTTATTAAAACATCAAACGCAATTATAAATTAAATATTTATTCGTGATATTTTATAAAACTATATTTTTAATATTAATTCAAGATTAATTTCAAAAATTTATTTAAAAATGCGAAAAGGTTCACCAAATGATTGATATTTATATATATTTATTAAATATTTTTAATATTATTTCAAGATTAATTTCAAAAACTGATTTAAAAATGCGAAAAGGTTCACCAAATGATTGATATATAGTTATATTTATTAAATATTTAAAAATGTTCTACCAAAAAAAAACAATATTTATTAAATAAAGTTGATTAATTTTAAATGTTCAATAAATATTTAATTCACATTTTTTTGCTGTGTGGAAATATTTACAAAAATCGAGTAACTTTGAGCTGGACTCTACTTAGAGTTCTATAATATAGTGTTTGCTTTTCATTTTCAAAAAAGTAACGCTGAAATAATATAAATAAAGGTTGATTTCTATTATTAATTTTTAATTGTTTGCATTATTTAGAAACATTTTTATGTCACGCATACATCTATCTGTGCTATGAACTAGAATGTGATAATCTTCATCAATTTTTAGATCCATAAATAAGAATTGTATTTTATTATTTAATACGGTAGTTTAACGGTAGTGACACGTTCAAGAGGAGAGCCATTCATGGTATATTGATAAAAAATAGGAGTTCGTTTTCTATGAAAGGAAATAGTGTGGCATTTACTTATATTGAGCGAAAGGCCAATATGCTGGGTCCAACGAAAAAAAGAATCAATATCTGATTGAAGCTGGCTGCAGTCAGAGATGGAATCAACTTTAAAATAAATTTTAATGTCATCGGCAAATAGAAGGACTTTGGAGAATGAAAGGCAACTACTAATCGAGTTAACAAAAATATCAAACAAAAGAGGACTAAGATGTCCCCCTTGGGGAACACCAGAAGGAGTAATGACTGAGTCCGATGTAGCACCATTGATTTTCACAAATTGCCTTCTTGAACTGAGATATGACTGGAGCCATGATAGTAAAGGATTACCAATACCGAGCGATCCCAATTCAGAGATAAGACGTCTGTGGCTTACCGAATCAAAGGCCTTATTAAAGTCCGTGAATACGGCATCGACTTGACAACCATCTTCGAAACTTTCTAATATGTACGTTGTGAGAGCTAGTGTACAGGTGTTAGTAGATTTGCCTGGCCGAAAACCATGTTGATCACTTACTAGTATATGGTTAATACTTCTTTTAATACACCTGTATATGATGGATTCAAACAGTTTAGGTATGTGAGGGAGGATAGAAATAGGCCTATAATTAGAAACGAGTGTTGGATCACCAGATTTTAAAACAGGAGTAATAGAGCACGTTTTCCACACAGTAGGAAAAATGCCCTCATCGAGTGAACGCCTAAAGAGAAGAAATAGAGGGTACACTAGAGAATTTTGGCAATTGTAAAGTAGACGTGCGGAAATACCATCAGGCCCATTGGAATTTTTATTTTGTAGTGAGTTGAGTGCAAGTTGCACATCATCAAGCGTAAAGTGGCAATTAGAAGGAAGTTCAAACGGATAAATATTATCTGTAGAGGGAATAAAAGGAGGAGAAACAGAAGAGTTATACACGGAGTAGAAGTACTCAGAAAATAGATTAGCATTATCACGAGGGTTATCAGCCGTAATGTTATCCCAATGCAAGGTAGAGGGCAATGTAACGTGTTGGCCTAAAACCTTAAAATGTTTCCAAAAGGAAGAAGGATTGAGAGTGAGCAATTGCTGTGTATAATTAATGTAGGACTGATAATCTATTTTAGATAACCGTTTACATTTCGCTCGAAGTTCAGAAAAAACTAAGTAGTCACTCGGCAACTTAGAATGTTTAAAAATTACATGGGAACGTTTTTTCTGTAGAATAAGATTTTTAAGTGTAGAAGAGGTCCAGAGAGGAAATTTCGGTGATTTATAGGTTTTAGTAGGGACAAACAGCTCAATGGAATGAAGCAGAGCGTCATTAAAAATAGAGGCAGCATCATCAATTGAATATTGTGATAAGGTGGCCTCCCAGTTAAATGAGTTAAAAAATTGTGAAATAGCTGCGTAGTTTGCAACTTTGAAGTCCTTGTAAGTGTGAGTATTATCTGCTACATCGTCATTTTGGAAAGGAAAAGTAATGTGAAGAGGTGGGTGGTAGGGATCAGGAATCACAAGTGGTTTTATATTTTTAACTTAATAATGCTATAACTTTTTCAAAAAAGAACATATCAATATATTTTTTTTTTTATAGATGCTTGATGTCATTACCTATCATTTGATATATTTTTTTTTTAAATTTGACCCTTTATCTGCCCACAGGGGGGGATTTAAAAAGACAACTTTTTCACAAAAAATTTACTTTTTCAACTTAACTTTTGAAAATGTTCCGGAAGGTCTGACACTTTTATATATATCTTAAATTAAAGCTAATGTAATATACTTTATCATGGAAAAAAAAAATTTCGGACTTTATTTTGTCTTCACGGTGAAAATGGCTACCAAATGCTATTATTGTGTGAAAATTCTCAATTTTATTTTTTACATTTTTAACTTTATAATGCTATAACTTATTGAAAAGTGTATTGATCAATATAATTTTTTTATGGGAAATACTATTTTTTAATAATCCCTTTTTCATTCGACATACTTTATCTTAATCAGGATATTAATAAGGAACTAGCAGTTTATGTAGCTTTTGGAATAATCCACCAATTTTTTAAAATTAAACACTATCTAAAGATTTGCATCGAAGCGTTTTTTTTTTATAGTGATTTTAATCACTGTCAGATATCATTATACTTGATCCAACTATGCCACGTCACCACTGTGCCACGACCCCCCTGTGCTGGGTTTTTTTTATTTTAGAATGGAGCAATTAAAGAAACAGTTGAACGATCAGAGTACATTAAAAAGATATTCAAAATTAAGTGATTTGGAGGAACACACGCCATACAAAATCATATCTATGAATAATACAAGCACACGAAATGGGGTTGTCGTTGTTGGTTGTCTATTCAACAATATGAATGTGTTTATCCCGAAATTGAAATTAACTAATGAAGAAATCGAAGCTTACAATATCAACTATGACGATAACAAATTACATTTATTATATAGAGGCAAAATTGGAAATGCATATTTGTTTGATTTTCAGTAATTTGTTAATATTTTTCTTTGTTTTTTAAACTTATTTATATAAAATAAAAAAAAAAATTATTATCATAAACTTGTAAGATTTAAAATTCAATATAATATACTATTTTTTATTTTATACAATTTTGTCGTATTTATCTACACTTTATGTCTTTCTGCATAATGAATATTAAATATTAATCTATAGGACTAAGCAGTACAAAGAAGAGTTTTACACATTAAATATATATAGCAAATTTAGTTTACTATAATAATTGTAGCACGTTGTACTATGTATGGTATGTAGTATAAAAGTAGTAAATCCCCGTTCATCCTGTTTGAACCCCGTCTGCTTGTGTTTACAACTGTTTGTAACATATCTGTCGGTAACAATTAGACTAATTATTGCTATTGGTTTAAGTTAGTTAATAATTTCACCGTGGTATAAGCATAGCGCTATAATCGTTATAAGATTTTCTATATAAACAGACGTTGCTTTAACTTATTGATAATGTGTTAAGTCGATATTTGTATGTTTTAAGAATGGCTGGCNTTGTTGGTAATGTGTTAAGTCGATATTTGTATACTTTAAGAATGGCTGGTTCTCTCGCTACAATTGCCAAATTCTATAACAAACAAACATTTGTTAAACCCAAACCTCACAGTGAATTAATCGATTGCACTGATTACGTTTTGAATTTCAATCCTCGTAAATTCGTTCAAATAGGATTGGATGNCTCGTAAATTCGTTCAGATAGGATTGGATCCAAAAGATCGATTTAACGTAACTATTCGTTTACTATCGTCAACCCGTTACATACTTATAACGATAGATTTCCTACAACGGATTTATACGTTGATGGGTAATATTCTGTCACTAATTCCCGACTCGGTATCAAGACAAAGGATTATTTTACTCAAGGATGAATACGTTACACTCTCAAAGACTACGTTTCAAGGAGAGTCTTCGCTAGTCTTTTAATCACAAGCACAAGATTAATGCCCAGTATTACTCACCCGATCAGACATTTTAAAACTCAGCGCTTTGGAATGTTGTATCTTTGAGACTATCAATCAAAAGATGACTGTAATTCAACCATTGGTTCTACAACAGTTGGAACAGATGGCTCAATATATGAAATCTCAGTATGAAGTAAATGTGGAAAACAAATGTATGTATTCTTAGAGTTTTGGTGAATAATTCTTTATACCTTACCATCAAAATGTGACACCTCATTACGTAACTATAGCTTTAGTACTATGGCATACTTACATGTACAACTATTGTACTGTACAGAAGAGAAAAAAAAGTTGTAGTATATAAATATATATATATATATATATTTACAGATATGTACACGTATATAGATATATTTTTTTAGAAAAAATACAATTTCTTACTACATTATGTTACATTAAAAAAAATGTTTTCAATTCTTGACGATATTTTTTTTTTTTACAATGATAATAACTTAAAAACTATAGGTCTTCCGGTGGAGGTATAGCATAATGCTCGTAGGCCAACGTGTTGATTATATTGTCGAGCGTGTAGCGCTTATCATCGAAACAGTTAAGCGCCAACTTGGTTGTACGTAAAGTGCGTACCTCGTGCTCAAATGAACGGATTGACACGTTCTGTCGGTACGGAGTGTAGGGTAACGATAATGTCTGTGGAGATTCACCACCGCGTATCACTCCGAAGACCGCACGGGCATTCTCTCCTGCCAATGCTCGTTTTGACGCATCGTCACCATCACCATCGTCTTTGAACAAACACCGTTTGTAATCGTCCAAAGACAGATGGTTCCGGACGACGTGTCCGCGGATCCCCTTAGACTTTATGAGTTCGCTGCCTCCCATGTCAAATGCGTAGCACTTTGATCGAAGTGCATCGATGAAGAGAGTGAGGCCACTGGTCTCGTCTGAAAACAAGCCGGGCATCTTCTTTCTATCGGTGGAGTAGCAAGGGTGATCCTTGGCTAGATGCGTCCACGTGCACCAGTAAATCGGGGCTATCAGCTAAATCCTGGTAGAAGTCGCCTACTCTGAGTAGGTATATGAAGGAGTCTGAGAATCATTAAAAATATATAAATATTATAAAAAAATATTTCTACTGTACTGTTGTACTCACCTGTATCCATGTAAACCAATTCGATTGCACTGCCATAATGTGATTTCAATAAGTCGTAGAAGTAGTTGTACATTAGCGTCTTGCTAATGTCAAGCACTGCTAAACCGACGTATATAGGTTTGATAAACTTGATAATCTTTGTGTCCATTATGACGGCGTACAACCTTTCACCGTATTTGATACAGTCATTGAAGATTGGTTGGTTTACGAGCTTGCTTAGACTTTCGGAACTGGAGATTAGCTTAATGCGGATTCGTTTCGGCATGTTCTCCATTGTTTTCCCTTTTTTTTTTCCTCCGATCGGCTCGGTTGTGGACCGCCCCGAGACTACCGTTAGGTATTACTTCAGGGCGGCCCACACCGTCTTTAAAACTCACACCACCACGTTGTGAATCAGCCCGAAATTAATCAAGAGCTGATTCACAACGTGGTGTGGCCTCCCCCGTTAGACGGATCCCAGAGTGGGATACGTTGCCCAGGTTGCACCACGTGGAGGTGGTGGCAGGACTTTGCAAAGGGGGCACAAATAACTCACGAAACAAAAACATAAAACACGAATACCTAAGGCGCCGGCCTAAACCAGCGCCTTAGGTCCTCCTGTACCGGGCGGCGCGGCTGCCTCTGTCTCAGGCGTTCAGCTTCCTCCTTCTTTTTCAAGACGGACTCGGCGAACGCTTGGACGAGCCTCCACGCCTCCCGGCTTCCCAACATCAGGTCCACCAAGGACCCGACTCGGAGCGTGGACCCCAGACTGGACTCCAAAGAGTCCCGCTCCTGGGCCCACGCCTCGCACCGGAAGAGGGTGTGCAGAGCGCTATCAGCCTCTCCCGGGCGATCAGAACTGTGGTCGCACGTCGGCGCGGCTGCTTTACGAATACGATGTAAGTACTCGTTAAAGCAGCCGTGGCTGGACATCACTTGGGTGAGACGATAAGTCATCTCACCGTTTCGTCCAATTTAGACCAACTATCAGTGTACTCGTAGGGGTATACGCCCTTACGCGTCACCAACGGCATGTCTTCCTTTCTTTTGACCTGTTCGGTCCTTTGCACGCGTGGGCGATGTGCCCACGTTCTAGAAACCTGTAGCACTGAGGTCCCTTGTCGAGAATCCTCAGCCTACAGGACTTCCACCCGACTCGGACTCGGCCTAGGCCTGCTAGGCAATGAGCCGTTTTGAAGGGTACCTCGCACTTTGCATACCGCCCTTTACCACCGACGTTCGTGAGGACCGTGATTGGTCCCACTTGTGGCGGTAGTTCTCCATTCGGATACTTCAGGGCGGCGCTTAGTGCTCGCTGGACACCTGTTCCTCCTGCCATTCCTCCACGTCCAGGAGGAGGACGTGCAGGTCACCGAAGGCCGGTGTACCCGCACGTCCATCTCCTTTAGTGCCGCCCTCATACTGACAGTCAGAAGGTCAGCTTGTTCAGCCGACCCTCGGACATCCAAGATGACGGCACCCGTCTGCATCCTCCGGGTCCCGGACACTTGGATGCCCAGGGCCTGGAGATTCACCACAGCCATGGCTATGCCCATCACCGTGGCATACTTCTGCCCCTCTTTTAGTGGGCCGATCACCACGACTTCCGTGCGAGGCACTTTTGCCTCAGTTTCGCCACTTTTTGGTGTCTCGTCGCCGTCGTCTGTGCTCGGCTTTGGGTTTGGCCGCCGTATCCTCCTTCCACAGACTGCACGCCGTTTGACCAATTCATCGCCAGCCGGTCAGTTAGCGTCTCGGTGAGCGCAACGACCGATTCGGCGTCAGTACCCGCTGCCAATACTCTTCCTTTTCCTCTTCTTCTCCGTCTCATCTGGTCCCTTCGGTATAACGGCCGGTGGGTCCTCGACGACCTTTTGCGTACCGACTTCTTTGGCCGTTTTCGGGAGCGCTCCTTCCGGCACCCGCGGCTCGGTTTTGGACTCCGCTGAGGCTTCCTGGTCGATCCTGGACGGCGGAGACGCTCTTCTGCGTTTCTCCTCATCCAGAATCTCCTCCAGGCGCTTCGTCGCCGTTTGCACCTCCTTGTGCACCACCATACCCCGGCGTTTGTCGATAACCCCTCGGAGCACGGCCACTTGCGCGGCTATGCCTTCGATCATAGACGACGTGGCTGTCGCCACGTCATGCCACCTCTTGCGGCACGGTCGCACCGCGCTCCTCAGCTCGCTGAGGGCCCGACACGAGAGGGAGATCTGCTGAACGAGATTCTCCAGGTTGGTACCCGGGACCCCGTTCATCAGACTCCCCTCGACCTCTTCGTCGCTCTCCTCTTCTTCCCCCAGAGGCGCCCTCCTCTTGCCAGGATGGCGCAATGGGGGAGAACTTTCCGGCAACAGACTCAACGCAGGCGAGTCGATGAACCTTCCCAAGGGGAAGGTTCAGCGCTTCCACCACGGTCGCCCGTCCGCATCATCTCGTCCTCTTCTGCCGCAGCCGCAGCATCAGGAGATGACGAGACTTCCTGCTTCTCCACGTACATCATGTACTCTGCGGCCTGTTGAAGCCCGCGCCCCATGGTCCTCATTATCCCGCTGTCGTTGCAGCGGAATAGTAGCTCCGAGGTGACTAGGCGGGCGACGCCAATAAGACGTTCAGTCACGGCTTCCCCTCGGCAACTAGCAATACATTCATCGATGATAGTATAATTATACACCTAATCAGTGTAATTATTATTATTCTTCGACAGATTAAATTATATATAAACGCTTAGTATGTAACTAACATTTTGTTGCAGTCTAATATTATAATAATAAACTATTCTATTACCTATATAAAAAAATCCGGCTTCGCAAAGGTATTGTACTTTTTGCATCATTTTTCTTTGGCACTTTTCAAATGTTGTCATACGAGCGGTATATGTACTAAACGATATATGATTAGGAGAGTTTTAATTTGATGGAGCATTTCTAGTAAATATTCATTATTTTCGGCTTCCATACTAGATCTAATTGCAGAGGGTGGAGAACCGTACAAGCCGCAAACATCATACGCTGAAGAAAGAATATTCATAAAACATATAAGAATAAACACACACGTACGCTTTGAATTACCTGAACTTTCTCTAAAAAAGAGACATTGAGAACTTTAACGCTTGTGTTCCATCATCGAATCTTTACCTCGCTGTCAATAATCAAATTCATTTGAGTAAAACATACATCTGACACAATCTCGTTTGCCCGAATAATAGAAACCCGTTTTAGCCAATAGAGTAGGTGTTCAATAGTTTAGTTTCCATCCATCATTGAATGTTATCAGACGACATCCATACATTTCTAGATCACTTAAAGGTACACCGACGGTAATAACCATTATAATTCTTATTACTATTATGGTATAAATATGGACTTAAATTAACACAATACCAACAAGTTAAAGCAACGTCTGTTTATATGTTAACGATTATAGCGCTATGCATACATCATGATGAAATTATTAACTAACTTAAACACAACCGATAACAATAATTAGTCTCATTGTTACCGAAAGATATGTTACAAACAGTTGTAAACACGTTCAGACGGGGCTCAAACAGATATGTACAGGAATTTGAACGCGTTAAGTCAGGTTTAAACATGTTCAGACTTGCTGAATCGAGATCATACGATTCCAGGAAAACATGGTATGCTATTCGGTAAACCGGCATAGTGTCATCACTTTAATATTGTCTAACATCTAATTAATCATATTTTTACCCTACTAGATATATAGTAATCAGTATAGTATTAGTACTACTATTTCTTAAAAATGGTGGCTATATATTCGATGTTAATTATACACAGACGGCCTCGCAATTATTCTCATAAAATACAAATGCTTATGAGTATTATAGTATAGTAATACCTTTAATAATGGAAATATAATCACCTATAATAATATAATATATATTACGAATGTGAACCAGAATGAATACAAGCGCCGTCATTATACAATTGATTCTATAATTATAATTAAATCATAATAAAATTTAAAATAAAAAAAATATATTAAACACATACCTTATCATGAATCCGAGTTTGATTTTGTTCTGCGTCAATCATAGAATATTGGATTGGATTGGGTTGTGGTCGATTTTCGATAATTGAATTAACAAAACACACATAGAGATTTAAAAATGACTTATCATATCTTATGAAAATTGTTAAATTTTTATATTGTTTAAAATATTAGCAAATTCGTATTCACCAAGTACTGGAGACAGCAGTTCAGTTTTCATATGTAGTACTTTTTAAAAATTCTTCGCTTATATCCTTTTAACTCGATGACCGTGATCACACAGACTCTCGTTCAATTTTATAGCATGATTTCTAAATCATGATTTATCATTTTTAATTACTCTGCGATTGAATATTTATTGACACTTTCAAAATATTTGCTGGAGTGGGTTACAAGAGATGATTAACGGTTTTGAAATTTACTTGGCAGTATTTTCATGTTGAAATTTGCTGATTGCACTTTATTTAAATGCTAACTGTGTAACTTCCATTTTACATGAAGTAAAAGTCTATTAGATATTTAATCATCGTACTATCTGATATCGTTTAATTTTTATTTTTAAAATATTATGCATCGTGAGAAATTATAATTTGAGATCATTATAAAAGAATCAACAAGTATGCTATTATAATATTTTTTATTTTATTTTCATAAACAACACTTTTACAAATGATACATTCAAATGTTTTCAGGATTTTTTTCTCCATTATTAGTGTAATTTTTTTCATCCATGATATCAAAAATATCGTTACAGCATACCCATTTTTCATTTTTGAAATGAACTCATTACATCGTTGTTAGGATACTCTTCATCATTGTCGTTATCTCCTTGATACATTGATTATATTTAAATTGGAATTAATTCTAAAATAACATACATAATTTAACGCTTAATAATTTTAAAATAGGAATAAATATTTACCCGTTCACTGCACAATTATTCATTGTGTTTAAAAAATTCTGATTTGATTTTTAAAATCCACTACGAATTTCTCTCATATTCTATACTCTATTTCTCTCACGCTTCCTTATGCCTTTGTAATCGAATGTGATTATTTCATTATACAATACCATCGACGTCTTTGGTAATAACGACGTATTAATGGTTTTTATAATTGAATAGACTAAATTTTCAGGTAACAATAAAAACTTATTTATCACCATATCCTTTGCTTTTTCATTGATTTCTTTACTCTGCATTGATAGTAAGTTACAAGTTTCGTATTTTTCTTTTATCACTTCCAAAAGACATAGTCTAATTTCTTTTCTTTCAAAATAGGTTTTCGTTAGTTAACGATACACGCACCGTTTTCTGTTCTTGACACCTTTATTCGATATGGATAAATAACTTTTCCAGAACACATTTTGATTTGACAATATTAAACATCGTACTCAGATATATTTTTGATTTGCAAGAATCAACCATAAACGAAATAAGTTCATCAATGATGTTTAAAAAGTATATAAATTTATTATCCGACATCCAAAAATATATACTTAGTGTTATGATTATTATAATTGGAACGTATCGATCAATTACCCATGTACAACCGATATGCAAAAATTTTCGCTTATAAAACTGAAATTGAAGACCGATGTAGCCAGTACAGCAAATTCAGGTTGAGGTTGATTCCGAATGGTCATTCTTATATCTTTTCCTCACGTAGTGATTTTCATCATGTTCATCTTGAATAGCATACTGATTACGCACAAATAAGAAAACAGTTATAATATGATTAATTTTCCACAAACGAATGTGTTATAAACCAACTTTGAATAATAGGAGAGGGAGGAATACACACATCTTTGAAGTGAGAGGTGCTGACTTCAAGGTAAATTATCATAAATGAAATATCAAAGGAATTATGGTTTTTACACTAAAATGAAAACGTATATATAACAACTATTGATGGAGAGAGAAAATAATATTTCAGAGTACACATAAATAAATTGATTAGGGTGATATCAAGTGAGACACTTTTGGAGGTTAAGTCCTCCAGGGTGATTGTTTATAATAATTTGACGTTATTGAATAGAATAACAAGACTAGAAAATTCGAACTAACGCAAAAGGCGTAACAGGCGCTTTATTCACATAAAATAAAATAAATAAAAGATTGAAATTAAAATATAAAATTTATATACATTTAATGTATTCGTCGGTAAAACGAAATGAGGTAACAACATATACAGGTAATGCGACAACACTAATTTTTCGGAGATCGAAAGGTGACTGACTAGACAGGGATGATGGTTAATTTAAAAATCACATTTAAAAAGGCACACAGGTAGGGACGATTACATAATCAAAACACACGACGAATACCAACAATGTTTAACAAAAAACAAAATACAATAAAATAATCACGCGACATAAAAACGGTAACACTGAAGATTACTAGCTGCTGATAGTGGCGGGGGTCGCCACACCCTGATTGATACGCTAATTTAAATGTTGATGGAGGTGCTATATGTTAAATTAATTGTTATCAAATTGTTTCACTGATAACCAACACACACCTTTTGATTTCTTATTTTGATAAGAACGAGAGGCTTATAATGAAATTAGTGAGATGCTTTTTAAGTGGTAAGGGCGGCGCAAAATGAGTCGCATATGAGCATTATAATATAATATCTTTGATGATGGAAATATGATTACCTAAGCGTCTGGTAGCCGATGATAAAATTCTTAGAAAACGTTAGGTTTCATCCTCTCCCACTCACACCATTAGATTAGTTTACATAAGATTTCGTCGTTCCCCCTCCCATTGCATTAGGTTAGTTTTCGTTGGGTTTCGTCTTTCCCCCTCCCATTACATAGGTAAGTTTACGTTAGATTTAATCCCCCCGTACACATCCTCCACCGAAAGAACGCTGAGTGGATGAGGCGAGGGGTTCCAAAGTCCGCTATATTACCCTACTTATTGCATATATAGTTTTAAGATTTTTTAATGATATATTTTACTGAATTTAAATTGTAAATAAATGTAATTTAGAATTCATATTATAATAAATATCTATTTTTATAATAAAAACAAAAATAATTTGTATTTTGATAATACCAGATTATTATACAATAGGTAATTGTATCTATTAATATAGATACAATACATTTTTTTAATACAACTTAAATTGTACAGCGGTGAGCAGTCCAAATCCTCGAGGTTGACTATACGTTGTCCCGGTATGTACTTTTCCACTACTCGCTTTTTTACAGCTCCCTTCGCGTAAATGGTGTCGCATCGCAAGAGTTTCATTATTCTCGGCAACTCATTGTATTCCACATCCCCGCAACGAGTATCCATTCCATGTAGGTATTTTTTCATCCAAAAGTTTGTTTTAGCATCGCCCGCGATACTTTTTAGATGTTTAAACATCGAATGAGCGAAAAAAGTACAGCCTATGGCAATGACAATCAGTTCCTTGACCAAAAACGATCGGTCGGCTGCTACAATACCTTGTATATCGACAATCATTGAGGTGAGATATTGGTTTTCGGTATCCATGAATTGTGCTCTGGAACAAATCCTAACCATCTAACAAAACAATGGTCCCCTCGTGTTCGCAACACTCGATTGACTAAATACATGTCCGGATAACTGGTTTTATTCAGCTCTTCGGTGTAAAACAAACTTCGTATTGGATTTCCCTGATAGTCTTCTAGATAGTATGTTGGCGGTACTGTTTGCTTAACTTTAACTAGGGTAAACAGTTCGGTGCTCCAGTTTGGTAAGTAACCCTTATCAAACACTGATTTATGTACACTGATCTGCACCTTGTCGCCCACACGAAATTTTACCGGTAAATTATACGGTATTTGACGCAATTTGAACCGAACCAGGTCTAGGGTTTTCACCGCTTGCACCGGTGTCATTCCGATTGTTCTATGTTTACGCACGTTATTGTAGTCGTGCAACAGCGCGGACAACCGATTCACTCATTTGTACGAGCCACGTGCACTAAAGTCACGCCACATTGCGTTTTTCAGCGTGCGGTTAAAACGTTCCACTAGACACGCTTTCATCGTGGAATAAGTAGAGTAATGATTGATTGCGTATTGTGACATGAGTTTTTGAAATTGTTTATTGTAAAATTCTTTACCATTGTCCGTTTGCAAAAGCTTAGGATGACGACCAGGTTTCAGTATTCCGTTCATGGCTGCGGTAACATCGTCGGTCGTTTTATTTTTTAACGGGACGGCCCACGCGTATTTTGAAAATCCATCGACGCACGTTAAAATATACCGATGTCGTCGATCAGAGTATGCGCGCATTTCCAAGAGGTCAGCGTGCATATATCACCGAGACCCGTGATATTAATTCGAACACGAATGTATGTCCTACAAGCCTGCTGGTGGAGTTCGTTAGCAATGTTCTTATTCATAACGCCGCTGGTATCTGTTCATTGTAACCGGCTTCCTGGAGCTCTTCCAATATAGAAATTATTTCCGGTGAAACTCCAGTGTTGCCAGCCGACCGGGCTGATAACAATAAACGTAAACGTTCCACGAGCTCGTTGGTATCGTTCCAGTACATGTAATCTTTTTTCTTGTTGTTCAATCTCAATTGTATACTCGCACCGATAATAGATGTGTCACTGATGTTGCTACTGCTGCTTTCAAACAACGGTAAGGAATTGTTTGCGTTACCACCATCATCGTAATCAAACAATGGTTTAATGGTGTTAACATACTTTTGACCTCCTTTTTTCAATGTTCCGTCTTTATTTAAATGCATACCGGTTTTGACGAGAATCGTTTTGTACGCATACAAATCCGATTCGGAGTAAACACCAGGGTTTTTCGAAAACAGTAAATCCAAAAGACCCATAGTGAGCGGGAATTTTTCATCTAAAACATTAATTGTTCCTCTGTCGAGAAAGATATTGTCGGCTTCACCTAATGCCATTTTATCTTATGGTTCAATGATTGGCGCTAACTGACGTTTTACGCGAGTCAACGAATCCACTTCACCACGACGCAATTCTGTGTACTTTTTTCGAACATTTTCCCGGGCTTCAGTCAACACTTTCAGCAATGTTTCCTTATCGGCACTCATATTGTAACAAATGTGTCAAAACTTCTATCTGTATCGACCGTCGTCCCGCGCAAAGTCCAAACAAATCACTGCGAATCCGTACCGATCCTTNGCCGTCGTCTCGCGCAAAGTCCAAACAAATCACTGCGAATCCGTACCGATCCTTGTTCCAACACTCTTTGCAAAACTCTTTGAATTCTCCAAATTTCATATCGCAACACACGTATTCATCGTACGCGTGTCGTAGATTAACTTCATCCTGCCGGAACAACACCACCACATTTGTGTTATCACGTAACATTTGTTTTTGTATGCGCGACAGTGTTTGGGAGAGAAAAAAACATCAACTTGCCTGTGTCGTTCTCGCGTGAAATAATCACACATTACATTTTGTTTTTCCATGACTACATCGTCCAATATAAAAACCGAATTGGGCAGGATGTTGTCCACCGACGGTACATTGTCCCCGTTTTCATAGGTAAACAACTGCACTCCTTGGACACCGCGTAAAACATCTTCGAGTAGTTGATACTTGCACTGATGCAACGATTTCGAGTAAACGTAAACATTTTCAAATCGAAGTCCGTTGATATCAGTCAGTAGAGTAAACATCAAGTTTGTTTTTGCACAATTTGACGGTCCGCAAATCAATTCACGTATTGTATTTGACAATAGTTTACCGTGTTTACTAGGCGCAATCTCACTACTTTTCTCAAAATTCACGATAGGTAGCGAGAGAGTCTGTTTTTTGAAGCTCATTGCATGTCATCGAACAATAACTGTCAATATGAAAATAATGGTTAAACAGAGACAACGTGGAAAACAAGTTGCAGAAATATTGAACACTGTAATCAACAAATTACCATTCGAAGCCCACATTCCAGGTGTGTGTGTGTATGTGTGTAATTATTCAAAATAATTCCTCGCAAATAGTTTTATCATTATTTTAAATATTTATCATTTAAATCAATTTGCGGGTCATGGAACACGGTTAGAAAAGAGATTGAAGCGAGGTGAGGTTGGAGTACACCCGTTTGATGCTGCTTGCCACGATCACGATATCATTTATAGTAAATACACGAGTCTCGAAGACCGTCATAAAGCGGACAATATGTTGGAACATCGGGCTTGGGAACGAGTGTTGGCCAAAGACGCTTGGCGTGTGACCAACGTGATGAATTTGAAACGTAATCTCGGTATGGGTTTTAAACGAGTCGTCAAGCGGCCAAACTCGATAAAAATGCTCAACAATTGGATTTATGAGTATGGCATAACAATCATTGAAGGCGGCTCGACGTGTGGCGAGAAAGAAAAAATTCCACTGCCTCGTACCAAATTTCGGTAGTCGAGCGTTCGACCATAAAGTGTTTCGTGGCGTGTTTTGTCGTGACACATTACCTAAGTCGGGGCCGAAAACGACCGAAATGGCTGTAGTGAACTTGGATCTTTCCACTAACCCTGGCACGCATTAGATAGCTTATAGTAAATGCGGTAAACGTGTTACGTATTTAGACAGTTTTGGTAATTTACGACCACCGTTGGAACTGCAACGATACTTCAAAGGATGTACAATCATGCACAACTATAATATATGTCAAAATTTCGACGAGGTAAATTGTGGTCACTTGTGTTTGGAATTTTTAATCGAACAACAACAACAGTAACGTTATCCGGCGTGAGATCTGAATTGCAATACACGTTCAATCCACCCATCGATGTCGGTAAGACAAATGTAAAATTGGGCTATTGAGCTTGTATACGTGGAACACTATACCTAATATTGACGAGAATTGTAACAAATTCATTTTCGGCATTGTTGACAAACCAATTATGGTGATAACACTACCGACGGGATCGTACGAATTTGATGATTTACAGAAACGAATCACGGACAAGTACAACGGAAAAGAGTATAAGTACAGTGTGCAACTACAACAAATAGATTTTAATGATCCATTGTTGCCAACGGTTGGTTTCTTCAAAGAAAACAGCAGAGAAATCGGTGACAAAGGTTAGGTGATCGAAACGTTATTTTTTTTACAGCCGACCGCAACACTATGCGAAGCATAATCAAATGCGATCACCCCATAGATTTTACACACCGTAATCAATCGGTCGTATACTAGGGTTCCGACCTCGTCTATTGGCACCGAGAATGGAACACACGTCGGATTTCCCGTTATCTATTACAAAGGTGACATGCATACGAGTTGTCTGCAATATAATTGTTGGCTCGTACCACGAAGGACGTCAATCGCATACATTGCATGAATTCTTTTCAAACGTACCACCGGGTTACCGTATTATCGAATGTCCCAGACAAGTCGTTTACTATCCATTAAACACAAACGTATTGAACACGATTCGAATCACATTGCTCGACCAAGACGTGTCGTTGGCCGTCTTGGTGAAAAATAGAGGTGAAAAATTAACAGTTCGTCCGACTACACATCAAACAAGATGTATGAAAGTACGATGACGTTATGGGACCATATAAAACAGTTTGATTTCTCACAAATTGGATTTTTTTTGTGCATACTAGCCACAGTCGTACAACTATTACTAATCCTTCAAACATCCGTCAACAGCTGTCAGCTGATAAACAGTGACAACAGTAACAACAACAACAACAATTCAGCCATAATTTATCGTTTGGACGCACTGGCTCGAGAACTTTATTTAGTCGACGTCCGCGTCTTTATACTGGAAAAACGTGTTAACACTCTTTAAATGCCTCTAAGTTTCAACAGAAATGTAGTGCACCATCATTTGAGTGACGGCATATACTCTACGACGGAGCAACCGGATAATTGTGCGACGCTATCGCAGCAGCAACTAACAAAGAAAAATATCCAATTTTTAAAATCGTTGGGTTGTCGAGTTAATCATGGCAGAGTACTTAAACGTATTGGAAAAATGTCAGCAAGACGACAGTGTAAAACGCGAATACTATCTGGAACATCAGAGTTACAACAACTCGTACGAACACAACGATGAAATCCGTATCGAGGTGCGAAACAAGGAGAAATTCACCGTGCCGTGCGAAAGTTTTTTGCAAATCGAAGGAAAACTGGAAAAACCACCACCTGGAACAGCCGGTGAAATGGTTATGGGGCAAAATTTTCTCATGCACCTATTTGATGAAATCAGATTTGAGGTAAATAGTAAAGAAGTGGACAAGATAAAATACGTTGGGATGGCTACAACCATCAAGGGCTATTGTTTGTTCACACCCAACGACATCCGACGATTACAACCAGCCGGATGGAAATACGTGCAAATCTTATACAACAACAACGATTTCGTCGATGGGACTGAATTTGTGGTACAATGTCCATTGTCTATATGCATGGGATTTTTCGAACGGTACCGGCGCACACTGATAAACTGTACTCAAACACTCGTGTTGAATAGATCAAGTACCGATTGCACTGTCGTATCATTTGTTCAACAAACATCAACATCAATTAACATCAGTTGATAAAGCGCAAGCTGCAACATTAATAAAACAAATCAACGTGAAAATATCGAAAATCAAATGGGTGGTAAAGTACTTTGAACCCAGCGTGATAACCGAACTGGGTCTGATGCGAATTCTAGACAGTAAGAAGTGGCTCCCATTAGAATTTAAACACTGGGACGTTGCCGTTTACCCGTTGGTACCCCATACAACTCATCACACGTGGCCGGTGCGCACCTATTCGAATGTGGAAAAACCTAGATATTTACTTATTTCCATGGGTAATGAAGACGTACACGTTCTCGGAGATTTCAATCACTGTTCATTGAGAAACATCAAAGCGTATCTGAAAGCGAACGAGTACCCGTACGAAAACCAAAACGCCGATTCGACAACAACAACTACACAACGTTTTATAACTCGTACGCACAATTCCAGACAATGTATTATGACTGTAAAGACAGCTATCCTTTATTAGACTATATAAATTATAAAAAACGTGGACCTATAGTCGTGATTGATTGTTTTAAACCAGTGGTGGGCAAACTTTTTTAATGGGGGGCCACAAAGTTTAAGAAATTCTAGAGAAGGGCCAGGATTATAGAAAAAATGCATTTTGTATTAAGGCTTTAAACCATTTAATATTATAAAAACTTTACAGCATTACACATAAATGTTACAAATTACCTTTTATCTTAAAAAATAATCAATTTAATTTTTATTCGAAGGCCCAACCATGGTAGGCGTGTGAGACATATGAAATTGTTTTTGATTTTCCACAATATTTTCAAAAGCAGGTTCCAGCTGTGACGAAGCAACTTTCAACAGAGAGAAAAGGTGTTCATCAGTCAATCGGTTTCTGATTGAGTTTTTCTGCAATTTCATGGTCGAAAAAGTCTGTTCGCACACATAAGACGACGCAAACATCGCCATCATTTTCTGGGCATGAGCAATTATCTTTGGGAATTCAGCTTTCGGCAGTGCTCTATAAAAATCTAGTTTTGTGGAATTCAAAAACAATTGCTTTAAATGGGTACTGCACTGCATTTCAATAATTTCCAATTGTAATTCTGCAGATACATTTTCCGGATCTACATTAAATGGCATCGAGAAAACATCTAGCGATGATTGAATGTTCTTAAAATCTTGAAATCTAGTTTGAAATTCTGTGTGAAGTTTTTTCAACGCCTGACTGTATTCTTTTATCTTGTTCTCTCTCACTGGTGACATGGATTTTAAACGTAGAAAGTGAGTTAAGTCGTTCTTCGCCATGCAGTTATGAAACAGAAAAAGCTGAGTTTTAAATGATTTCAAACAACCCCAAGTCTCATCTATAAATTGGTTCCTTCCTTGTAATTTTTTATTTAATTTGTTATAGTGTTCGAGCAAATCAGTAAAAAATGCAAAATCGGTACGCCAATCTTTGTCTTCGAAGATTTGGAAATCGGACCATTTGTCTGTTTTATTCTTTAAGAAATCTTGTATTTCCTCTTTTAAATTCCAAACCCGTTCAAATGCATATCCACAACTTAACCATCTTACTTTCGTGTGGTAAAGAAGGTCAGAATAATCTGCGTCGACTTCAACCAGAAATTCTTGGAATTGTCGGTGTACCAATCCCCGAGATCGAATCGTATTAATTAGTTTTGAAACCACATTAAGTACATGGGTAATATCTATTGCAGCTTTACAAAGGACGTCCTGGTGAATTATACAATGTAAAAATACAACATCGTGATTAGGATTCTGGTTCCGAAAAATACCTGAAAATCCCGCGTTTTTTCCGACCATATTTGGGGCGCCATCTGTAGTTATATTGCATAATTTTGAAATAGGCGCATTTAAATTTTGGAGACCTTCGGAAAATTCGTTATAAATTATTTGCCCCGTCGTTTTTCCTTTTAACGATTGCAAACAAGCTAGCTCTTCAGTAATATTAAATTCGTTATCAACGCCTCTAATGAAGATTAATAATTGAGCAGTGTCACTTCTATCCGTACTTTCGTCCATCGTCACGGAAAAATATTTAAAGTTTTCTATACTTTGCCTAAATTGAGTCGACAAGTTTGATGCAATGGCATCAATTCGCGTTGTTACTGTTTTTCGCGATAAACTGACAGACTCAAACTCTTTAATTTTTTCTGGGCATAAAATTTTACTCATACTCACCATACAATCTTTTACAAATTCTCCTTCCGAGTATGGTTTGTTATTTTTAGCTATTTTATAAGCCACAACATATCCAGCCAATGTAGAGGCCTTTTGAGCAGTATTTTGCTTTATAAACACATTCCGTTGAGTAGATATTGTTTTTTTTAGGTTTTCCGCATTAACCTTTTTTTCTGCATCATTCATCAAAGCATATTTAGTTTTTGAATGTTTGGTGTTGAAATGACGAGCAAGATTAAAATCTTTAAATACCGCCACTGCTTCATTACAAATAAGACATACTGGCTTACAGTTGTATTCCGTAAAAAAGTATTTCCAAGTCCACTCTTCTTTAAACAGACGACACTCAGAATCGACTTTTCGTTTTTTATACGCCATTATCCCAAAAGCACGGATTTTTTTTGAATCGATTATGAATATAAAACGTTATCCAAACAAAATTAACGCGTGGCTCGGTCTGTGACAACTGACGAGTGACGACTGAGTTCACTAAACGTACTTTACGTACTATAACACTAGGAATAACGATTAGGTATGAAGACAGTGCAAAGACTGATATCATTGCACAATAACATTATATCAATTTACTTATATACATAAGTACATCATTCATATTATTATACGAAAACTACGATAAGGACGCACACCAAACCGATATCCGGGAAATATATTAATATGAACAAAAATAGAAATTATAAACCTTTTATCATAATACCTACTATCTACCTACACCACACTGTGAGGGTACAACCACGCACAGTCCACACCAATCCATTAAAATATTTAGAACTATTTTCTTCGATCAATTTCAGAATATTTCGGGAATTTTTTATGTTAGACTTGTATACTATACAGGCTACTATACAGGCCATATCTATGTCGACGGAACCTCGGCGGGCCGGATTAAATAGTTTCACGGGCCGGAGTTGGCCCGCGGGCCGTACTTTGCCCATCACTGTTTTAAACAAAACGACACCGTTAAGTTTTCAACGGTTAATCTACGCTTGGATTTCGAATGCTCCAAACAGTTTCCCGATAAAACATCAGTGTATTGTGTAATTATTCACGACTGTCAAATGAAATACAACGCCTTCACGGGAGAAGTACGAAAACTTTAATGTAAAATACAAATTTATATTTTATTATAGTACAATTTACAATATAGTATAGAAACAAAAAATGTATAAATATATAATTTTTTTTTTTTTAATAAAAAAAACTAGTTGTTTTGTAAACTGTCCTCGAATTTGACTAGAAAAGTCACGCATAGGAGATCTTTCTTGTCAATTTTTGGCAAAGTATCTATTCCTAGAAATGATCTGCTTGTAGCCTATTCCACCAAATAGGAGAAGTAATATACACGCTGAAAATTTTTAAGTAAAAGTTTTAACATGAAAAAAATCAAAATATTTTTAAACATACTTTCATGTGTGGATAATCGTTGACGACAATTTTCGATGTGTATACCTATAAACCCCCTACGACAAATTTCGTGGAAATACAACAAATCCGGTGTTTTAATTTGGGAAAAATTATTGGTTTCTTTTCAACCACCATAAGATCAATTGAAGTCTGAGGTATAATCTTCATTTCACGTACAATACGCGGACGTATATGAAACAATTGTCGATGTATTTTCTCAAATAACATATCTTTAAAAAAGTGCAATTGCGCAAACTCAGTTTTTTCATCGAAAATACACGACCGTCATCACGTTTTGACTGAAACAGTAATGCAACATCTTGGGTTAGACTCCTCTGTGTCAGGCTCACCTTAATGTATTCATCTTGCAAAAGTATTATTCCGTTTAAAATTTCTGTTATCGATAAAATATATCCGCACATTGAATACATTCTATGTAGTTAATCGACAGTGATAATAAGTTCCTGATGATTGTTTACCAACATGACTTTTGGCCAAAATGAATCGTCCAGGTCCAGACCAATGTATAGGCGAGACATTTGTGAAATTCTATACATTGATGAATCGATCAAGTCGTTTATTTTATTGAATTTACACCTTGATGTAGCCATTGTGATTAAAGTCTCAAAATCCAATAGGCGTTACTGTCGCTGCGGTTCGCATTCGTCGTTTTTTCAATTGCTTCCATTGAAACCAAAAGTTCGTAATATATTCGCTTCACAACTGAGCATGCACATTCAGGATTGTCTAAATTTTTTCCCACATCCGATAATTCACAACCTTCGTAATGTAAAAAATCTCCACCTACACCTTTGACTTTATTACCTAGACGTTCCGCAAAATATTGCAAATCTCGATAATTTTTCAATAATTTACTGACTGATTTAAATACTCTATCCGTCCGATCATTTTCAACAAGAAAATTCAAATTATCTGATATATCATTGACATAATCCATCTTACGCGCACAATAGACAAATTAACAAATACCGAGAACTGAATAGTAGACCGCAGACAATGTTGTTGCTGCACGACACCATCCTTTCCAAACATCTGTTAGACAATTAATTCGAGATAACAGATGAGGTGTATACGACTAAGATATTAAAATATTATGAGATAAATGACATTATGTATGACATTAATCGATAAGTGTATTACATTTATAATAATAATATTATAATCATTAGAATATATGTTCCAGCAATTATTATCGTCGTCGTCGGCGGCGGCGGTAGTAGTAGTGTTTATTTAAAAATGTGTTTTGCTATAAGAAAACTCAAACAGTCGTCATTATTATATATTCTCGACAAAAAAAATACTGATTTATTATTCACTATACCAATAACGGTCAAAATTATAGATCGTATATTAACAATTAATGTAATTGACGGCGACATCGACGCCGCGTTAAGCCATCTACTGTATTAATCTCGAGTGCTATAGTATAAAAATATATAATCATCAATAAAGCCACCTGGCACACAATGTTTCGAACTAATTTTTTTTTTACAAATTAGGTAAAATTAACATTTTACGTGCAGACGTTATCCAGATATATGCATGTCGCATATCAAAATAGCGGATTCGACGTTTAAAATTTATACTTTTCACTGTAACCGTATAGCTTACCTGCTATAAAAACGCATTTTTATTTTTCGTCAAAAAACCGATATTACGTATATACTATATGGCCGAGCATAATTTAGGCGCGCAACAAGTTGTGTTAGTAAACGTCGTGTTTCATTACCCCCCTATCATAAGATTTGGTGGAAGAGGAGAGGTTCCTCACTTGCCTTAGGTTAGTTTACGTTGGGTTTTATCATTACGTTCCCCTCCCAATGCATCATGTTAGTTTACGTAGGATTTATTCCCCCACTTCACGCCTCTTCAAGAACACCTATTTTGGAGTGGTTGGTGGGTGAAGCGGGGGAACCAAAATCCCCTAAATTACACTACTGATTGCCGCGCTATGATACGGTTAATGCACCCAGCATCTTTCGCCGATCCACGTGAGATAGCGCACGACGTGGATAAAACCGCGTCTCCTCGGTACGCTCCTCCAGCGTCCCGACAGCCAGCCGAACTGCCTCCGCGGCATAACGCGCAACCAGCGACCTTGTTGCCACCTTTTGGTACTCCTGAAGTAACATTAATTATATTCGAAGTCAAATTACCTATTTTGATTTGTTGATTTCTATTTTTGAGAAAGGAAGAAAATCACGCAAGCATTGGATTACCTACACCCAAAAGTCTTAGCTTTTTTAACAAAATTGAATGATCAACTTTATCGAAAGCTTTTTTGAAATCAGTGTATACAGCGTCTCCGCGGTCTCCAGAGCTTATATTAGATATTAAAGTAGTGTAAAAAACAAAAAGATTTGTTATAGTTGATTTTGATCATATATGATTAATTATATAATCATATAATTGATTATTATATGTAGCCATGTTGATTATTAACTAAAATAGGTTGAAATGTGTATGCAAGCTTAGGTATTAATAATTTTTCAAATAACTTTGGTAAGACATTAAGCTTAGATATAGGGTGATAATTAGTTACCTCACTTCTATCACCGTCAGTTCTTTGTTGTCTATACCATAGTAAAATGAATAAGAAGTATGCTCGATCATAATCCGCGGTTTTGTTATTGTTGAATGGAATAGGTTATGTAATTAAAAGATTTAGAAATTATTCGTAATATAATAGTATATAATATAAAATGTCAAAACATATAATATAGGAGATGTACAACGGCAACGGGTCACTTTATTCGATAGACGGTGAAACTACGACTAAACTGTAAAAATTTATACAATAGGCTGCAANACGACTAAACTGTAAACATGTATACAATAGGCTGCATTGAGTAAAACAACATAATCGTAAAAGGAATGTGTCCCTTTGACCTTGTACTATACTAACATAAGTAAAAATACATTAAACTGTTATCTTAAATAATATTACTGTACCCAGTGTGTTGTTTAATAATATCAACACTTCCCCTTAAACAATACACCCGTAAATAGTTAATTAAAAAATTATAAATCTATATATCTAATTCCTAATATTTCTCTGAGTTCTTGAAATCTTGTTCGTGGTGTTGGCTTGGTCAAGATGTCAGCTAACTGCTCTTTGCTGGTCACATACTCCAGTGAAAACATCCCTTCATTGAACTTCTCACGAATATAATGATAACGAACATCTATATGTTTAGTTCGTTTATGGAATTCTGGATTCTTCACCAATTTTATGGCACTTTGATTGTCCGCGTACAAAACAGGTGTCTCTCCCTGTGTTTCCAGAAGATCACTTGTTAGTAGCGTCAACCAAGTTAATTCCTGGACTGCTTGACTCAGTGCCATGTATTCAGCCTCAGTAGTTGAGAGTGCTACTGATTTTTGCCTTTGTGAACACCATGCTATTATTCCATTAGTCATCATGAAAATGTATCCTGATGTTGATCGCCTTGTTGTTGTATCACCAGCATAGTCTGCATCACTATAACCATGTAACTTAAGTTTCACCCTAGAATGAAAAAATAAACCATAGTTATAGGTTCCTTTTAAATATTTTAAAATACGTTTCACCGCATTCCAATGTATTATCAGAGGCTTTTCTAAATAGCGACTGACAGGATTTACAGCAAATGTTATATCAGGCCTTGTGATCTGACTTAGATATAACAAACTTCCTACTGCTTCTCTGTATGGAACTTCCCCTGCTTGTAATGATTCAGATAAATTTGCATCTAATGAGTGTTGTGGATCTGCAGGAATGCATAGGGCGTTGGAATCAGCCATATTGAATCTCTCCAAAACGCGTGACAGTATAATGACTGATGTATAAATATTGAACCAACTGATCTCTGATCAATTTCAATTCCCAGAAAATGATTAAGTTCACCTGAGTTTGTCTCAAAGTTGCTCATCAAGTACTTCACCATCATGTCCACCTGCTCATTATTTGTTGCTGCTATAATGCCATCATCTACAAAAATAGCTACAATCATTAATTGTTCATTTTTATTACTTACAAATACACAGAGATCTGCCTTTGTTTCTTTTAAATCAAATTTTAACAACAAATTTTTAAATTTTGTATTCCAGCACCTGGGTGCTTGTTTTAATCCATACAAGCTTCGTTGAAGTTTGCAAACTTGTTTAGTTCCATCTTCATAACCTTTTGGCTGGTTCATGTAAATCTCTTCTTCAAGATCACCATATAAAAAGGCTGTTTTAATATCAAATTGTCTGAGTTTTAATTTTCTGGCTGCTGCTATTGCTAGCAGTACTCGTATAGTCATACTTTACAACTANATCAAATTGTCTGAGTTTTAATTTTCTGGCTGCTGCTATTGCTAGCAGTACTCGTATAGAGTCATACTTTACAACTGGACTAAAAGTTTCTTGAAAATCAATTCCATGCACTTGTGCATAGCCTTTTATAACTAGTCTGGCTTTAAATCTATCAACTTCTCCATTTTTCTTAAGTTTGGTTCGATATACTCAGCCATTGTTAAGTACTTTTTTATTTGTTGGTATTTTTACTAATTTCANCCATTGTTAAGTACTTTTTTATTTGTTGGTATATTTACTAATTTCCAGGTTTCATTCTTTTTTAATGACAACATTTCTTCATCCATTGCTTCTTTCCAATCTTCTGAATTTTCTTGTGTCATAGCTTCTTCATATGTAACTGGATTATCACACATTGAATAAAATGTTTCTGTTCTATACCTTACTGGTTTTTCTATATTTTGTCTATCTCTAAGTCTCATTTTTAATTGCTCATGAGTCTGATCTGCTGATTGATCAAGTTCATCCATATTTTGTTTTCTTTCAACATTATTCTCATCATTAATGTTATTTTCTTCACTTTCAACAACCATTTCTGAATTTATTTCTTCATCTTCTTTTCTAATTTTGATTTCTATTTTCATAGATTCTCTGAATATAACATCTCTGCTTAATGAAACTTCTTTTCCATCAAAGCATATGCGGTATCCTTTAGTTTCTTCTGAATACCCAACAAATATTCCTTTTCTCCCTTTTTGATCCCATTTTCTACGTTTTTCTTTTGGTATATGAACATAAACTTCACTACCAAATACTTTAAAATTGCTTATATTGGGACTTTTATTATACCATAATTCATAGGGCGTTTTTTCTTTGTTACCTGAATTTAACGTACGATTCAATACATATACAGCTGTATTTACCGCTTCAGCCCAAAGATTTTTTGACAAATTTTTACTGTATAACATAGTTCTAGCTGATTCTACTATTGTACGCATTGTTCTTTCTGCTTTACCATTTTGCTGTGGTGTATATGGTACACTGGTCTCATGTTTTATACCAAATTTATTCAAAATAGCTTTGACTTCATCATTCTTATATTCCAAACCACAATCACTTCGTTAAGTAAGATCTGATATATTTAACTGATTTATCACTGTATTTAAGAATAATTCAAACTTCTCTTTTACTTCTGATTTTTGTTTCATAAAATATACATATGTATACTTAGAGTAATCATCTTTGAATATAACAAAGTATCTTTTACCACCAAGAGAATTTTCTTCCATGGGTCCACAAACATCACTGTGAATTATCTGACCTGGTTTTGTTGTTTTGGTACTGCTCAGTGTAAATGGTTCTCTGTGTTGTTTACCATAAATGCAAGCTTCACAGAAAAATTTGTTTTCCATATCTGTGAATTGAATACCCATATGCCTTAGGTAATTTCTAACATATTGAACATTCTGATGACCTAGTTTTTCATGCCACTGTTGTAATGTAAGAATTTTTTCAGCAATATTCACTTGATCTATCTCTTGCGAAATCCTTGTTTTAAAAATCATCGTAAACAATTTATTCTCACAAATTCCAACAGCAACTGTACTATTTCCTCTTTTAAATGTACAAACATTTTTGTCTGTTATCATTATTATACCTTTATCAAGGCACGCTCCACATGAAAACCAATTTACTTTGAGTTCAGGTTGACACGACTTACGTCGCAAAAATGTGGTCGTCACTGGTTTTGAGGGTAGAGACCCGTGGGCCGTTTATTAAATGAGCGACAACAGATTATGTTAATAAAAATAAAACAAACCGAAAAGATAAATACAGTAATAATAATCTTCGCATAATATCGCGGCACTTTCGCTGGCGTCGACGACGCGATGTCCGGCGTAATCCTTGAACGGCAAAATGGTTAGCAGCGTTGTAGGCGACTGTGCGTGGGTGCGGTTCGGTTGGTCGGCGTTGTCGCTTTCACAACGGGAGGAAGACTCTCGCACCATTTGCGGCGGGTCGTCGTCAGCCGTGCGGCATTTGCTGGACTTTGCACTGTAGCGTATAACACGCGGTGTTGGTCAGTCAAATATTCATAGTAGGGCGTCGGCTGATAAAGGTGGCACGAGTCGCGGGGCATCGTGTATAACGAAGCGACGCGGGCCGTGTCAAGGTACATGTAAAACATTTGACAAATAACTGTCAACCCATTTTTCCCCAATTTTTGCTTGAACATATATATTACCTTTACCAATAGCCATAATATATTTACCATCACCAATACGTATAAATAATTTTCTGGCAAGGTCAGAAGAATTTTGGTTATAAGCATTGAATCGGATATTGGTTCACCTAACTGTTTTAATTGTTTACTCAAGTTTTCTAATTTTGATATATGTTGTGCCATATTATCATTTTTATCCATAACATAACTATAAAATTTTTGCTGAATCAATGTAATTGATGTATCAGACTTTTGTTCATATACACTCAGTAATTTATTCCACATACCTTTTGCTGTGTCACAGTTCATTATATAATCTAATGACTGCTCATCTACTGACATAACTATAAAACGTTGAGCCTTAGCATCTGTCATTAACCATTTTTGCTGCACTTGTTCTAAACGCAATTGTGCCTCTGTGTCTGTTTCTGTATCATGTTTTATAATTTGAATTGGATATTCATAACTTCCATCTATTACAGAGAACAACACATCATATGATTTTAATATTACCGTCATTTGAAATTTCCATTTTGCCCAATTCTCACTGCCGTTTAGTTTGTTAATTTTTATAGATTCGTTTTCCATGATAACGAATTTCCTGTACACTGTCTGCACACAATAAAAAATTACAATAATATTTAACACGATCGACGCACTTACTACGCGAACGCACTTTAAATTTCACGATTAATTATATTACTAAAAAAACATCTAAATATTGAGTACTGGGCCCATAACCTGTTGAATGGAATAGGTTATGTAATTAAAAGATTTAGAAATTATTCGTAATATAATAGTATTTAATATAAAATGTCAAAACATATAATATAAGAGATGTACAACGGCAACGGGTCACTTTACTCGATAGACGGTGAAACTACGACTAAACTGTAAACATGTATACAATAGGCTGCATTGAGTAAAACAACATAATCGTAAAAGGAATGTGTCCCTTTGACCTTGTACTTTACTAACATAAGTAAAAATACATTAAACTGTTATCTTAAATAATATTACTGTACCCAGTGTGTTGTTTAATAACATCAACAGTTATAGTACGTGCATGTGCATTCATATTCAATCTGTGAAATACGACCGCTAACGAACGAAATTTAAAATCTAGCTATTTTTGAATTGATAATTCTGATATGATATCAATTTAGGGCATAATTTTTAAGTAATAATTATATTAATTACTTTAAAACATGCATTGTTATATAAATTTTATAATAAGTTTAATGGTGGATATATATTTTAGATTCTATGAATTTTTTTTTATAACTTATATTTTAATGAAAAATTACGAATATATACCTTGTTAATTAAACGCGAATTATAACTAGTGTACTTACTTGATTTGTATGTTTTAACATTGAATTAATATCACTTTAACTTGTTAATAAAAGTTTTTAATATGTGCATGCAATTGTTATATTTTATTAATATTTTGTATATCTCGTGTTAGAGATTTATAACTTTTTATCCTATATTTAGGATTATTTCTCTTCGATGCGAAGATGAGAAGGTATTAATTATACCATGATGTTTTTTTTTGTCTGTCACTACTTTTTCTCAGCTCTCGCCGAACTGGTTTCTTTCAATAATACGTCAAAAGTTTACAAATCGTATCTAGTCGAAGACATTACCTTCAAAAATTGAAAAAATTTCCTTTGTTTCCCGTAAATGTTGAAAATCCCCAAAAATTTGTAATTTTTGATGTTTTTTTTTAAAACTTCCATAACTTTTTCAAAATTAACAAATCAACCTACTGTTTTTTATATATTGAAACCTTAGATATTTCCCTTTTATTTAATATCATTTTTTGGAAGATTTAACACTTAACATGCTCACAGGGGAAGATTAAAAATAGCAACTTTTTTATAAAAACTAGCTTTTTCAACTTAACTCTTAAAATTTTTTCGGATATACTGTATCCTTTAAACATATATCAAAATAAAGCTCATATCATTTACTATAACAAAAAAAAATTTGAAACAAAAAAACGGCTGCCGTAATTTTAAAAAATTCTATTCTTGTGTTCAAATTTTCAACTTTTTGAATAATGTAAGTATCAACATAAATTTATTTTTTCTAAATACATTATATATACCTCTTCCATTTAACATACTTTTTATTTAAATTTGGCACTTTTCCTTTATACAGGGGGCTTTCAAAACTTGAAAAATTCGTATAAAAAGTAGAACTTTTGAAAATGTTCTGGAAATTCTGCGTCCTTTAAATATATGTCAAATTAAAGCTTACAATAAAAACTTTAAGTTCAAAAAAAAAAATTTTTCCAAACACCTTTTCTTCTATAAGAACATGGCCGTCGAATTTAACGAAATAATTTTGAAAATTGAACGAACAAAAATAACTTTTTTTTATTGAAAGGTTACAAATATATAAAAATCAAATTAATTGGCCGCAACGAGAAATTTGTAACTTTCATGGCGTTTTACAAAGTTATAAGTAAAGGGTCGCCAACCTACTGGGCGAGACAGTATATTGTCGGACCACAATAGGATTTTTAAAAAAAATTAACTTTTTTATATTAAAACAATTAGAAAAAAATATAAAATTAATAAATATTAAAGTTGATGTCCGTTGAGTCGTTGATAGTAGATGTACACCAAAACCTCGTGACAGTTGTCACATAACCATATTGATGAGGGATGACCTTATACAAGGCCGTTGCCCGTACCTTATAAACTAGGGGAGTTGATTTTTGAAAGGAAAAAAAAAAATACACGAGTCCATTGAAGATGGAACACGCAAAAAAAGAAGAAACAGATGATGGTTAATTTAAATTAAGGGGACTTTATTAAATAAAAAAAAACAAAAAATTAAGTTATTACGAGGCAAAAAACCGAATGGTCAAAAAACCTCGTCTACAAATTAAAGGGGACAAAGAAAGAGAAAAAAAAAAACAGATATTAATAAAAAAATAGTTACACCTACACTTTTATTGTTAGAGAATACGATGAACGTCTTCGGGTACCCGCCGGCTATTAATCGCAGCATTGCCGCTAAGCACGGCGGGTATACGTCCCAAGTAAGCGACTGGTTTCTGGCAGTTAGTCTTAGCTTGCAAGACGTTGGGACACCCCGGAATAAAATGCACTACGTCACCACATTGAACCAATAATATATACATATCATCCATAAAATATAATATAAGACCTAAAAAAATCACAAAAAAATATGGATATAACATGACAGGTGGTCTTGTACACGCCTGCCATGTTGCGGGACCTAAATAAAAAAATATAGGGGCACCTACACAAAAAAAAAACTATAAAAAATATAAAAAAAATTCGCCACACGTGCTTATGGCACGGCGCACTAAAAAATAACTGGCTCAAAACATTATATAATAAACTATACATTACCAGCCCCTAAGGGCTCAAGAAGCTGGAGGCAGGTTTAGCCGACGCCATTAAACACAAAATTTACATAATTAACGAACAGAGGACACTCACGTAAAAAAATGTATATATATAAAAAAAACAGTTGTAGCGCACACAACAAAAATTACGACCGCTACGGACGGGAAGTAGTGCGACCAGTTCCGACTATGGCTATTCCCCGACAACCTGTCCGACGTTTGACCCGGCGGTCCGTTGGCGACCAAACGGCTAGCCATTAGAGTAGGGGTAAAAAAATAACTAAATACCCAGTGCCGGAAATTATTAAAAACAATTTAAATCATATGGCGACAATGTATGCGGTGAGCAGTGCAAATGACGTTCAAGATAGGAAAGGAGCGGGGTGAATGTACACACAAATGCCGTCCATGAACCGGTCTGAAGTAGTACACAGCTGACTATCTCGCACGCGCATAAACAAATCACAACACCTTATCATGATAATTTTACGGACAAACGCCGTCACAGTCCGCATTCGGCTCAACACAAATATATATATATACAAATAGATAAAAAAAATAAATAGATATTTTTGTCACGTTACATTATAAATATCTTATATATTTTCTTTTTATTTGATATAAATTTTGTGATTATTTAACCCTTTACCTGCCTACATGGAAGGATTCAAACTAGCAATTTTTACAAAACTCACTTTTTTCAACTAAACTTTAAAAAAAATTGTTCTGACGACCTATTTTCTATGTGTAAATGGCAGTGAAAGTTGAACCAAAAATAGGACTTTATTTTGTTTTGGAATAATTCCCCAATTTCTTAATATTAATAACTATTTACAGATTCTATACTTATCCCAACTATGCCACGTCTATACTATACCATGACCCCATTGTGCTACCGTTTTTTTAAGGTTTTTTCCTATTTTCAAAAAATATACATATATGTTTATATATTGGTTGGTCAGAAAATAAAAGATATAGACACAGTAAAGACATTTTAATTTAGGTAAAATTAACATTTTACTTATGAACTTTATCTTAATGTGTGCATGTCGTATATCAAAATAGCGAATTCGACGTTTAAAATTCGTACTTTACACTCTAACCGTATAGCTTATCTGGAAAATGCATTTTTTTTTTTCGTCAACCGATATTACGTATATATTATATGACCGCGCATAACTTTAGGCGTGTGATAAGTTGTGTTAGTTTATGTCGTGTTTCATCCTCCCTATCATAAGACTTAGTGGAGGAGGAGAGGTTCTTCACCACTTAATGTTAATTTACGTTGGATTGAATCCCCTCCACACCTCTTCACAAACACCCAGGTAGCATGGTTGGCGGGTGATGCGGGGGGGGGGGGATCAGAATTACCATTTTTATCCTATTATAAGGAAATTAAAAGATAATTTGACCATAAATTTTTAATCTTTAGGGCAACCTAAACTCTGGTTCTCGTGCGAACTGCGCGCTCATCGTAGTCACCGCCTGGATCCAGCAGGAGAGGAGTGGACTGAGCCTCGCCCTGGACAAGGCCAAAGCGGTCTTGTTCACGGACAGGTACAAGTTCACTCCTCCAAGGCTCTCCGTGCTGTGGGTGGAGATCCCGTTTAAGGACTCCATGACTTATCTGGGCCTTGTCGTAGACAAACGTCTAAAGTTCGGGTCACACATTACTCGTGCGGCCAGCGGCCTCAGAAGGTCATGAATTGCCTGGCAGGACTCATGCCCAATCTGGGAGGGCCGAGAGAGATACGGCGCAGACTTTAAGTCAGCGTCGTACATTCGGTCCTTTTGTACGGGTCTTCGGTTTGAGCGGATACTCTTGAGTATTCGTGAAGAGTATTCGTGAAGTTATGCCTCATGGCATAACTTCCAGGGCGGTCCACAATTATGCCGGTCATGAAAAAAAAAAAAAAAGGACAACCTAAACTGCACAAAGTTAATCACTACTTTTTATGAGTGAATAAACAACTATGAAATATATATTTAACTATAAATTTTAATATTTGAAAATAATATAAAAAAATATATAAAATGTATCAATTTCCTTAAAAAAGACTTCGAAAAAAATCATTTATTGATGTATGAGTATCATCTTTACTCTCTTGATTTTTTTTTTTTTGAAGACCATCGCCTTCAGCTAATTCATCAAAATTTAACTTTTGAGTTAAATTTTCATGGTTATTATTATTTTTTTGCTGGCAATCTTCACTTAAATAAGCAGAATTGAGAACGTTGATTTCATTTTCATTCTGATTTCTATAATTTTAAAATTATATAATATGAAAATTAATTTTTCACGAAACCAGTGAATTAAATAATTTTATTTCTTTTAAATTGTTCTATAAAATGCTATATAAATTATGACCGCTAATATTTTGATATAGATTTTAATAACGCTATGATTATTTAATTTGATTAGTTTAATTACATTAAATTTGATGTTATAATTATAATCAAATATATTACATTAAAATTTTTAAGTATGCTTATTGTTTTAAAATCTTAAATATTGTACATAATATTACACTAATTATTCATTTTTTTACTTCAGAATTAGGAATAATAATTTTGTGTACTATCGTATACTAAACTTATTGTTAAATTATAAATGCCTTTTTTCTGTCAATATTTAAATTAATAAATAAATTAGTATTATTTCGAATATAATGATAGTTTAAAATAAAAAAAACCCAGCACAGGGGGGTGACGGCACAGTGGGGTCGTGGCATAGTTGGGTCCAGTATAGATGTAATCTGACAGTGATTAAAATCACTATCATAAGAAACGCTTCGATGCAAATCTGTAGATAGTGTTTAATTAAAAAAAAAAATTTGTTAAAATAACATATTTTTGAATATGGTAGCCATTTGCGCATAGAAGATAGGTCGTCGGGACAAATTTTTTTTTTTCATTTTATAGTACATAAAATAAGCTTTAATTTGATATATGTTTAAAAGCCGCAGTATTTCCTGAACATTTTCAAAAATTAAGTTGAAAAAGTTAATTTTTGTAAAAAAGTTGCTATTTTAAATCCCCCCCAATGTGCAGGTTAAGTGATAGATTTTCAAAAAAATGATATCAAATTAAAGGTAAATATCTAAGGTTTTAGTATAGAGAAAAATTATGTTGATTTGTTGATTTTTCAAAAAGTTATAGAAGTTTTAAGAAAAAAAATTTGTTGACAAATTCACATGGAAAAATAATTAAAAGATCATCAATATTCAAATTTTAAACATTATTTGTTAATACAAATTTATATTTTTTTATAATGTTACTTTTATAATTTTTGTTAAGAATCTTAAATGATGGAAATATAGCAATATTGTGACGAAATAGGAACAAAAGTAAGATGAAATTTTTTAAACACTATTCATGTTTCTCCCATAATTAGTGTTGGAGACTTCAAGGGTTTTGTGGGTAATCAACTTATGATTCTATGTTTGATTGTTTCTAAAGTATATTTTGTAATAAGAGCAAAAAAATAACTAAAAAACTTGGAGGAAATTGTAACGTGACAAAAGTATCTAGTTATTTTTTTGTCTATTTGTATATACAGGGTGTAAATCTTTCGAACCATAGTAATATATAGGNTATATATATATTTGTTTATGCGACGGCGTTTGTCAGTAAAATTATCATGATAAGGTATTGTGATTTATTTATGCGCGTGCGAGATAGTCAGCTGTGTACTACTTCAGACCGGTTAATGGACGGCATTTGTGTGTACATTCACCCCGCTCCTTTCCTATCTTGAACGTCATTTGCACTGCTCACCGCATACGTTGTCGCCTAATGATTTAACTTGTCTTAGTAATTTCCGGCACTGGGTATTAAGTTTTTTTTGACCCCTACTCCAAAGGCTAGCCGTGTGGTCGCCAACGGACCGCCGGGTCAAACGTCGGACGGGTTATCGGAAATTAGCCATCATCGAAACTGGTCATCGCTAATTTTCGTCCGTAGCGGTCGTAATTTTTGTTGTGTGCGCTACAACTGTTTTTTTTATATATATACATTTTTTTTACGTGAGTGTCCGCTATTCATTTATTATGTAGTTTTTTTTATTGGCGTCGGCTGAACCTACCTCCAGTTTTGTTAGCCCTTCGGGGCTGGTAATGTATATTTTTGTTTTAATGTTTTGAGCCAGTTTTTTTTAGTGCGCCGTGCCATAAGCATGTGTGGCGAATTTTTTTATATAGTTTTTTTTGTGTAGGTGCCCCTATATTTTTTTTATTTAGGTCCTGCAACATGACAGGCATGTACAAGACCACCTGTCATGTTATATCTATATTTTTTGTGATTTTTTTATAGATTTTATGGGTGATATGTATATATTATTGTTTCAATGTGGTGACGTAGTGCATTTTATTCCGGGGTGTCCCAACGTCTTGCAAGCTAAGCCTAACTGCCAGAAACCAGTCGCTTACTTGGGACGTATACCCGCCGTGCTTAGCGACAATGCTGCGATTAATAGCGGGCGGGTACCCGAAGACGTTCATCGTATTCTCTAATAATAATAATAGTGTAGGTGTAACTATTTTTTTTATTAATATCTGTTTTTTTTTTCTCTCTCTTTCTTTGTCCCTTTTAATTTGTAGACGAGGTTTTTTGACCATTCGGTTTTTTGCCTCGTAGTAACTTAATTTTTTTTTGTTTTTTTTTTTTTACTTAATAAAGTCCCCTTAATTTAACTTAACCATCATATTTTTCTTTGTTTTGCGTGTTCCATCTTCAATGGACTCGTGTATTTTTTTTTTCCTTTCAAAAATCAACTCCCCTATTAATTTTGTTCTTAATGGCTCATAACGTTTTTAACGATTTTGGTCCTTTGGACATTGTTATTTGCCTAAAACCATGTTTTAGAAACAAGAGTTGCCGTGCCTTCTCGTGATGTACACACAAGTGCCGCCTGTTGCCGTTCACATTCCTGGACATTTTTCTACGATTTTTAGTGGACTGTTACAGTCATCGAGTCAATATACACCGTGCCATCATCATCCATCATCAACGTCGAAGCCATCGAAGACTTCAATTAATTATGATAGAATTATTATTATTATTGATTCATATTTTTCTCTCTGTAGGGTGTTCCCTTTTCAGATTATTTTGTAATTTCAGGTATCCAAAAGCTCTCCGTAGGTCAGTCTATTTTTTTTTTTAGCCATGATGTCTAATTCCGTGCGCTCATTAATTATTGAATTATTATTCAGGGTATTTTGAGGAGAGAAGATTACAAGTTAACTTAAATTAATTTTGTCTCTTGTGTTTTGATACACACTTAATTTTTTTTATTTCTTATTTCGGTACTGCACAATGTATTTCCGGCTACCGTAAGTAATTTTTTTTTTTGACGTGTTTTAGTTGCTAATCAGGTTCGTGAGTTTTGTCCGACTGTTATGCAAACACGTGTCAATTTTTTTGTAGGTTTTTTATTTAATTATGATGTTACTCTGATTAATAACCTTTAATAATTTATTAAATTTTAGAGACTTAATTTTTTTGTGTCGCAGCACATTTGTTTTAGTGTAATTATCTCTCAAATATAGTTAATTTATTCAATGTTAAATTCTAGTCGTTCTCGGTGAACGCGAACCAATATATAATTTTAATATTTTCTTGATTAATGCTACTTCGTGTCAAGATGACACAGCTGACTTCTCGCAATGCGTTGTTGTGATTTATTTTTTTTTCTATTTATTATTAATTTTTTTTTACTTGCGTTTTTGACGCCAGTCAATTTTTTCTATGCTTATTGCATTTAATTTCAGTCATTAATGATCTCAATTTTTTTTCTAATTTTTTGGTGTTGTGAATTTTATTTCAAACACGTAATTATTTTCACTCTTGAATTTTTCTGTGTTTTCTAAGCGTAATTTCTCTTTTTCAATTAATTATTATTTTTTTTTTCTAATTTTTCATACAATGTGTGATATTGGCTCATACATTTTCATAAATTTTATCGTTACCAAGAATATGGTGGTCATGGTGAAGCCATAGCCTTCATGTTATTTTTGTCTCTCTGGGATTTTTTTCTACTTCGTGCTTTAAGCATATTCACTTGTGATATTTTGGTTGTGATTGTGGTGAAAACCTGAAGCTCTTTTTGCCACCTTTTTGTGTGCTGAAGACTGCGATTTATTGTGGACCTTTGCGCCCAATTAAGTGTGTTCTACACACCGCGATAAACTTTTATAGTTATCGGCTTATTATTTTTTTTGTTATCACAGTGCGTTGTGATATTAACTTAATTTAGTTGAACCGTTGTTCACATTAATATATATTACGTAATTTTTTGTTGTACCCGCACTTATTAATATCTTTGGACTTTTTGTTCCATTTGATTTTTTTTACTTGTGAAAGTACTGTTTCTTTGTTATTTATTTTGATATTATTATTATTTTGTTTTTTCAGCTATAATTGCTGATTTTGATACTTTTTATAATTATTTTTGTTGAGTTTCATTTTTTTTTATTCTTGTTTAATTTTTGTTGTATCCAGTAAGGTATCAGACCGACTGTGAACAATCTATTTATTATTAATTTATTCTTCTTAGCATTTTACACGCATTTGTTATTTTGTTAAAATTTTTTTGTGTTGATTTTTATTTTTTGTCTGAAAGATGTCTGAAAGTGCGGGGAAACGTACGTCAAAGCAACCTGAACGGTTGGGCGTCGACCCGCAAGCTACTTCTGCTTTTGAGCGTTCTCGGCTATTACCTCCTATTTCTCCCGTGCGTACAGAGACCACGGAATTTGAGTCGAACAATACTTTGGATGGTCTTCGGTTAATGGTAATCGACAACTCGTCAGTTTGTTACCAGAATAGTGAAAAGGCTAAAAAACGCAGTGATCGGTTGGAAGAAGCGTTAATTGAAATAGCGGCTAGTGCCAAACGGACAGATGAGCGATTCGAATTGTTTATGAAGTCTATGTCTGATCTAAAAAATCATTGTGATGAATCTACTAAAAAATTGTCGAGTGATATTGTCCGTGTTGAAAATTTGTGTCTAGAGTCTTCTAGTAAATTATCCAGTGATATTGAGTCTGTTAGAACTGAGGTTGATGGATATGTTACCGCCACTATCAATCGCTGTAAAGGTATTGATGGGCAAGTTCGTGAAGTGGGTAATCGTCTTGATGTCATTTCCAAGACTACCCTGGATTTAAAGGCTGAATTTGATAGTTTTAAGTTAAAAATTCTTTCTGGTGAACAGGTGAATAGTGATCCTGTGACTGCAGTTCCTGCGTCCAGGCCTTCAGTGTCTTTCGCGCCTCCTGTTTTGTCTTCCACCTATTCGTTGCCTTCTAGTAATATGCCAGGTGTGCATAGTTCCTTATATAATAGTAACTCTTCTTTTTCATTGTTAAGTGAAAAGTTTCATGAGGCAGTTCCTGAGTTCTCTGGTCGACTAAATGATGTTCACCCTGAATTATTTTTGAGTCAGGTCGATTCTTATTTTGAGAATGTGGTGGCTTCTGAACAGCAGAAAATTAATTGTGTGCAGCGTCGTCTAATACAAATTGCTAGAATTTGGTATGATGCTCTTGTTCCTCCGCCTATTACTTTTGAAGAGTTCAAAGTTTTGTTTAGAGCTCAGTTTTGGTCTGAGGCTGTTCAACATCGTGTTTACGATGAGGTTTTGCGTCCCTATAAATATACTTCTTTTTACTGGACTGACAACTCATGCGATGCAGTGGATTGCTAAGGCGCGGTTCTTGGACCCGCCTATCTCTCCTTCTCGTCAAGTGAGAGTTATATGTCAGCACTTCAATGACAGTATTTGTACTGCTCTTTTAGGCCGCAATCCCAAATCTACCTCTGAACTTTTGTCAGTCTTGTCTGNCTACATCTGAACTTTTGTCTGTCTTGTCTGAGTTAGAGAACTCACAATCTTTTCATTCTTTTACTTATAATCATAATTCTTCTAATAATGTGGGATATACAGTGGAAACACGGCCCACCACTCAAAATGAACGTCGGCAGTACAATAATTATAATAATTATCGTCGTGGTAATTATAATAATAATAATTTCCGTGGTCGCGGTAATGTTTCNTAATTTCCGTGGTCGCGGTAATGGTCAGAGGGACCAACCGGATCAACAGCATCCAAATATGTCTGTTCAGGGAAACGGAGAGACGAACGCTTGAGGGACTCGGCCCCGTCACGTTCGTCACTACCTCCAGTCGAGCCCTCTTCTCACCCTGCTGTGAATCTTTTAAAAAATAGTGTCTGTTCTTTTTCATCACCAGAATTAAATTTAGTTTTGTTCAGTCTTCCCTATCGTGCTCTCTTAGACTCAGGTGCGACTTGCTCTGCTGTCTCTGAAGACACATTTAAAATTCTTAGTTCTAAGGTTTCTGATGTTAAGTTGTTGCCCCAGCTACCAGTGACTGGTATTACAATTTCTACCGCTGTAGGTGGTCGTACCAAAAAGGTTCATAGTCAGGTGCTTTTGAGTTTTTCTATTTGTGATTATGTTTTTGAGTGTATTTTTTTTATTGTACCGCAATTGTCGGTTTCTTTTATTTTGGGTGAAGATTTTCTTCACAAGTATTNTGTCGGTTCCTTTTATTTTGGGTGAAGATTTTCTTCACAAGTATTGTGTAATTTTAGATTATTCTTGTAATTTAATTAAATTTTCTTTGTGTGGCCTTGAAGTGCCGTTTTTGTCAACCAGTGATATGAATAGTGAAGTTAAATTATCTTCAATTAAATTGTCAGCTGCTCCTATTGTTGTATCTGAGTCCGAATTTGACCAGTGTGAATCTGCGGTTAGCAGTTTGTCAGCAGTTATTTCATCTGAAAGAGCTTCATTTAGCCTTAATCATTTATCTACTCAGTCTACTCTTAGTGAGAGCGTTATTCGTGAGAAGGTTGATGAAATTCCTAGTCTTGATTCTAGTCAGAAGTCACAATTGTTTGATGTTTTAAATAGTTACCGTTACCGTTGTGTTTAGTGACCGGCCTGGTCTAAATAATTTATACACATGTAAATTTGAAGTTGTCAAAGATGAACCCTTTAAGATCAAGCCTTATCCCATTCCTTTTTCACAGCGGTCTGCTGTTGAAAAAGAGTTGAATCGCATATTAGAGTGGGGGGTGATTGAACGTAGTTCGTCACCTTATGCTAGTCCGATCATCTGTGTTAAAAAACCAGATGGATCTGATTGTTTATGTCTTGACGCTCGTCGGATTAATTAGTTCCTATGCGTGATTCGTCTCCGCCTTTGGATGAGATTTTAGCTCGGTTTTTCGGTAAACAGTATTTTTCGTCCGGTTATTGGCAGGTTGGATTACATCCGTCCGTCCGGAAATATGTATCTTTTGTATACAATGGACGTACTTATTCTTTTTGTCGTGTTCCTTTTGGTCTTAATATTTCTAACACTGCATTTGGTAAAGCTTTGGAAGCGTCACTTGCATGTTACACTTTTGATTCATTCGCTGGACATGAAAGTGATGTTCAAGCTTATGTAGACGACGTTTTTGTTTCTACAGTGTCTTTTGAGGACCATATTAAATGTCTGTCTGATCTGTTCCAAAATATTCTAAAGTCAGACATGACACTAAAATTTTCAAAGTGGCGACCCTGCCAGGATATATAATTTTAATATTAAAATTGCATTAAATTTAAGAGTTGACACTAATTAATCATTCGTCGAGTTCATAATTAAATTTTATAAATGATCTAATTTACCAATTTACCAACAACAAAAAGTTGTTTTTGCTAGTTTTAAGGAGACATAAAAAACCAAATATTGTTACCCATATGTATATACAAATAAAACTAACCAAATTCAAGGAGTAATAAACTAATTACAGAACTACAGCAAAAATTACAATAATATCAATAAATCGAACAGAAAATGGCTCATCATTCTCTCATAAATTTAATTCATGCCATTTCCCCTAAAAAAAACATGAAATAAGGATATTTTATTTAGACAGACATGACTAGAAATTTATTTAAGGTCCATTTCTAATGCTTTATAAAGTTATTACTTTTTATAATGCCAACATTTATGATATGTATCATTTTAGATAGTTAAATAATGTTTAACTAATTATATTTATAGAAAATTGTTAGTAAGGTAAATGAATGATTGGTGACTAAACTACTTTTGAACAATTATTTCGGAAGTCATATATATTTTTGTATTTAAGTAGAAGAAGGAATACTACACAGAAATATCTATTCATTAAAATAATCATATGCCATGCTATACCCCAATCTACATTTTGAAGCTTTAATAATTTTCAATTGTTATCAATCAATCATTATTCTAATTAGGACATTTTCTACCATTTTAATTGCTAGTTTATTATGAATGTTACCACCAAAAAAAGATGATATCATTATGAGATTCAGAAATGGACCTGAAAAATAATAGATAATTAATTTCCAAAATTATGTGTAACCAAAAAAACAAAAAAATGTTTATATTATTACTAGTATCAAAGATATCGAGAGATTAACGATACCTGTACGATCACCTGTATCTGTATAATTACCTATTATTCAGATTCAAGCTTAATAAGCTTAATACGTGATTAATTTTCGCATCAAGTTCATCAATTCTGCTTTCTAAACGATTTGAATCACTGAAATTATTCCAAGGGACAAGTGGTAAACTCGTACTAATTTTTAAAAATTATATATGATATAAATATATTTTTTTTTGTATTGAACTTTTGAATTATATAAATCTTAAAACTTACAGAGATCTATTAAGTTGTAAAATATCCATACCGTAAGGATGTATGTTTTGATTAAAGTGTTTATTGAGAAAACAAAATGGAATTTGCGGCTTTAAAAATTCATTTAAAATTCCATTCGATAATTGATCTTTCCAATCAAATAAATCATTTAATGGTTTATGATTTGTAACTACTTCCGATGCCTACAATAAAGGATAGAATTATTTAAGCTTCAATATTCAAATATTTTGTTACTTGTTGATCCATGTAAAGTACTGAGAATAAAAATAAAAAACTTATTATTATTATAGTATTTAAAATAATCAAAAAAATTTCATTAGTTATACTAAAGTTAAATTTAAAAAATGTTGAAAAAAATAAAATGCCAATGATAATTTTCAATTTTTTTATGTCCATATCTATAAACTATAAAATCATAATATAATTCTCACGAAAATATTTTAAATCAAATTTAATGAAAATCAAGGTGTATTATATCAACAGTTATTACTACAGTAATACAATTTTTTATGTAATCAGCTGTTTCAAAATATTATTATAATTTATCCACAACAAATAAGTGAAAAGTGAACTACACTAGGTGATACAGAGTTTCTCAAATCTACCTAATTGATAACACCTATAATTTTTGATACGCTTAACATTTTATTAATTATTTTAGCTTCGATGCGAAGCTAAAAAGATATTAATTTTACTACAATGTGCTTTTTTAATAATTATTGGCTTAGAGTACGTTTACAGCATATTATTACCATTAATAAAAAATTTCACATTTTATATTATTAATATTTTTTAACTTACGCCTAATTATAGGCGGGAATGAAATATGTAATGAGTTTGAAAGTCCATTGATCAGCTTGTGACAAGAATAAAAATTATATTATTATAAATATATTACAGGTAAAATAACATACTATTATTTTCACTAAGAAAAATTGATGCCTAAAGGTATATTAGGTAGTGAAAGAAGTAGAGGCATATATATTTAATTATGTAACATTAAGAGCACGGTAAATAAAGGAATGATGCATTTCTTGATTATTACTTATCATTTGTAGTTAGTATGTTAAAACTACTCTTACTTCATATTCACTTGAATAATGATGATAGAATCTCGAATGATGATTTGAAGTTATTCGAAGCATTCGTTTAAATTATAAGAGGGGAGTTAATAAGAAGAGAATTATTTTGAATTTATCAAAGCGTATAAATTTAAAAGCAATGTGTTAATTATTTTAATAAATATAAGTTTATAGATTAAGCGATAAAAGTTAAATTTAGAGTTAAAACATTACACGTACAAAGAATGCACTGGTATTAACCGTAAGAAGAAAAACCATGATATTAATTTGGTAGAAGAAAAAAAAGTGAATGAGAGGGAGAGTTTTAGTTTTTTTATAATAGGAAATGAATGTTCAGTCAATACGTGGGCGGCATAAATGAGACTTATGACTCATAATATTTTAGCTTTCATGCGAATCTATAAGAAGGTATTGGTTTTACTATGATGAGTTTTTTTTTTTTTTGTGTCCCTTATCACTTTTTCTCAAAAGCTTACGAACTTAGGAGTGTGGAAATCGAATATACAGAGGTTCTTACTAAGATGCTGATGTCTCACCAAATAACTCTATTTCAGACTAAACTTTTTTTAATTATACCAAATTGTTTTATTTTATTAAGGCCTGAGGTCAGACCTAAAATATAGAGGGAGCAGCTGATACGATCACATTATGAAATCATATATCATATTATTATTGTAACGCCGACTAGTCTTATATCGTTGACACAGTGACACACGTATTACTGCAGGAGGACAGACTGCACACATAAACACTTTTGCAATTCATGGTCAATGTGCCATAATAATATATCCCTAACGGCAGTTGATTTTTTACCATCATCGCGACCATAACTCTTGTCTTATATTTAACTTAACTTACCTACCACGTATATAGTACACTGTGTGTGTCGCCGTCAGCTCCTGTTGGATTATATCATCTCTAGGTATCTAGTAGGTTGTTCTATTTATTTAATTTTTTACTTAATAAATATTTATATCGTTGTTAACCAAGAGTGTTTTATATATATATATATATATATATATATATTGTAGTGCGACCCTTGGTAGTTCCTCTAAGGGAATATAAATTAAATAGGAAACATCAGCAGGGTCGAATTCAGAGCAGGGCAAGAGGGCATAGTCTAGGGGCGTATATTNATATAATAAAAATTGATCACTTGTGGCTAGTTAATTAAGTAAAATTAAAACTATATTAAAAATATTATTAATTTAAAAAAACTAAAAAATATTAAAAATATTAAACTCAAAAGCCACAAAAAAATTAATGAAAAGTCGCGGATACGTATTTCAGAAACAATGTTACATAATTTTGAAATTATGTTTTCGTTATTATAATATTTCTTTTATAACCCTGTTATAAAAGAAATAGCTAAATTAAATGGGTATAACAAAAACATAATTTCAAAATTAGTCCGAAAACAAGTGGAAAAAAGANAAATTAGTCCGAAAACAAAAGTGGAAAAAAGAAAGGACACAGCTAGTACTCTCACCAGCGAGGGGGAACAAAAAGTAATTAGATCACCAATTTTATATTATCCGGGCATCTCAAATGGATTAACTAAAATATTTAAGAATTTTGGTATTACTTTGGTAACATCTAAGAGTATTAATTTAAGAGATTTATTAGGTAACCCTAAAGATAAGGTAAATGAAGGGGAGAAATCAGGCATTTATAAAATACAATGTGAAAGGTGAAAGTTGTAATAAATGTTACGTAGGACAAACAAAAAGAAATATAGGGGTCAGGTTTAAAGAGCACTTAAGAAATATTAAAAATCAAGAAGTTGAGAAATCTCCAGTGGCTGAACATTTATTGACACATAATCACTCTATTAAAACCATAAAACTAATTAAAAACGTAAATAATTACAAAGAACTTAATATCAGAGAAGCAATAGAAATGTTTAAAAATAAAAACAATTTAATTAATTGGGATCTTGGCCCACTGAAAAATTCATTATTAAACTTGTGTAAACTGGCAAAATGTGATAATTTTACTTAGTGATGACGTCACTAGGTGATAAGGTCACTAGGGGTATATAAACGAGTTTTTTCTAGTCGGGGTGTCAGTATGTGTTTAGCGTTGATAATGGTAACATTGTTTCCGAAATACTTATCGCGACTTTTCATTAATTTTTTGTGGCTTTGAGTTTAATATTTTTTATTTTTTAGTTTTTTTAAATGAATAATATTTTTAATATAGTTTTAATTTTACTTAATTAATTAGCCACAA
>NW_026099573.1:4444987-4446493 GCF_025091365.1 Daktulosphaira vitifoliae | reverse complement strand
GGTTGACTTACAAATTTCGGAACAACAATTAGATTTCATTAATGAAAGTAAAAAATGTTTGATTCCTGTGATCGAAACTTTAATATTATGTGGTCGGCAGGGTTTGGCTCTTCGTGGTTCAAAAGATTCAGAAAGAGTAACTTCCGAAGAACCTATAACTAACGATGGTAATTTTCGGGCTCTTTTAAGATATCGAGCAAAAACTGATGAACAGCTTAATAATTTTTTACAAAATTCAGCAAAAAACGCAATGTACATTAGTAACCGTGTTCAAAACGAATTTATTGTCATATTTCACAATTTAATTCAAAAACAGATTATTGAACGTGTCAATAAATCTCGAGCTTTTTCTATAACAGCAGATGAAACTGCAGATATAGCCGGCATAGAACAACTTTCAATCTGTGTACGGTATTTAAATTATAAGGACAGTAATTATAAAATATGTGAAGATTTTTTAAGCTTTATCCCTGTTGAAGATGTAACAGGGAAAGGTTTATCAAATGGTATTTTGAATTTCCTAGAATATTCTAGAATAGATTGTACATGGACAAGGTTATGATGGGGCTAGTACTATGAGTGGTGAATTTTACGGAGTTCAATCGTATATAAAAAAAAAATATAATTTAGCTCTATACTCACACTGTGCTGCCCATAGTTTCAATTTAGCAGTTAGTGCCGCATGTAGTATCCCTCAAGTCAAAAACTGCCTTGGTACAGTCCAATCTATTTATAACTTCTTTAATACCCCAAAAAGCAAATTGCACTTCAGGATGCAATAAAAAATAATGACACTTTGTTACAAAAAAAAAAAAGAAACTTAAAAAATATTGTGCAACAAGGTGGGTACTACAACATGAGTCGATTGGAACTTATATAGATTTACAACCAGCAGTTATTGATGCCTTAGAAAATATTTCGAGTACTTGGAAAGACTCAAAAACAACATCCGGATCTTTTCAATTACTATCAGCAATAAAAACATTAGAATTTCAAATTTCAATTCACGTTTTAAATTCAGTACATGCATTGTCTTTATCATTGAGTAGAGTTTTACAAGCGGAAAATCAAGATTTAGTCGAGGCCGTGAAGTTGGCAGATGCAGAAAAACACGAACTTGAGGAAAGAAGACAATATTCTACAGATAACTTCAACACAATTTTCGTAACTGTAGAAGATATTTGCAATAAGTACAATATACCTGTGACTAAACCTAGACTTGCCTCACGTCAAATTAACCGTTCTAACATTATAACCGACTCTGTAAAAGATTATTACAAAATTATTATTTACATACCATACCTTGATTTATTTATTACTCATCTTCAAGATCGCTTCCTCAAGCATCGTAATATTTTGTCAAACTTCTCATGTCTTTTTCCTATTGAAACAAAATCTTTAGACAAAGATTCATGTAAAAAGTTATTTGAAACTTATTGTTCAATTTTACACGACGATTCCCCAGAAATTTGGATAAATGAGGTAGAAATTTGGCGACGACGACAA
>NW_026099573.1:4433657-4444226 GCF_025091365.1 Daktulosphaira vitifoliae | reverse complement strand
ACTGCGTCCTTTAAACATATATCAAATTAAAGCTTATTTTATGTACTACAAAATAGAAAAAAAAAATTTGTCCCGACACTTTTTTTTCTACATTTAAACGGCTGCCGTAGTTAAAAAAACACTATTTTTTAGTTAAAATTTTCGATTTTCGATTTTAAATTTTCAACTTAAAAATGCTATAACTTTTTGAAAAATGTATATATCAGCACAAATTTTTTTTTTCTAAATACATTATAAGTACATCTTTCATTTGACATACTTTTTATTAAAATTGGACAATTTCTCCTTATATAGGGGGCGTTCAAAACTTAAAATATTGTAAAAAACATAGATCTTTTTCAACTGAACTTTTGAAAATGTTCCGGAAATACTGCGTCCTTTAAACATATATCAAATCAAAGGTTATGTTATATACTATCAAATGATAAAAAAAAATTTGTCCCGACATCTTATCTTCTATGTGCAAATGGCTGTCGAAAATTTAAAAAAAATTGTAATGTTTGCGATAAAAATTACATTTTATCGGGATGTTTTTTGTACTTAAAACTGCCATAACTTTTTCAAAAATGAACAAATAAAAATAATATTTTTTTGTATTGAAACCTTAGATATTTCCCTTTCATTTGATATAATTTTTTTTGAAAATCTAACACTTATTCTGCTCACTGGGAGGATTTAAAATAGTAACTTTTTTACAAAAAATAACTTTTTCAACTTAATTTTTGAAAATGTTCCGGAAATACTGCGTCCTTTAAACATATATAAAATTAAAGCTTATTTTATGTACTACAAAATGAAAAAAAAAAATTTGTCCCGACGATCTATCTTCTATACGCAAATGGCTACCATATTGAAAAATATACTATTTTTGTATGATAATTATGGGTTTTGTATTTTATTTTAATAGAAGTTGATGTTGCTTTTGCAATTATCCATCAATTTTTTAAAATTAAACACTATCTACAGATTTGCATCGAAGCGTTTCTTATGATAGTGATTTTAATCACTGTCAGATTAAATCTATACTGGACCCTACTATGCAATGTCTCCACTATGCCGCGACCCCTCTGTGCTACCGTTTATTTATTTTATTATTTAAATTATCCACTTTCGATTTATGTATTAAATAAATGAAATATAATAAAGATAAGGTACTAAAGTAAATAACACATTCCTTTTAAATAGCAAAATATATATTCAAGTAATCATTAGTATTTTATAAATAGAATTGTTTACATTGTTTTTTGAAAATAAATTATAATATTTTATGAACTTTATTAATCATAGGCTTATATTCAAACTTTTTGTCGTGTACAATTAAGCAATATGCTGTAGTATTGGTACGAAAATTTTCATCGGATTCAAATTCTAATCTAATATTTACTTGCCCATTTTTTAATTTTTCGTTTTGCCTTGAACAGTCAATGACAATGAGCATTTGTATTGAATTCTGCTTTTGTCAGCATAGACAATGCCATCTCCTTTTCATAGAACGCCTTTTGAAATTGAGTGTACATGTGATATGGTACAGCGTACTTATCATTCGGAAAGTCCATTCGCAAGTTGTCATAGGGATACGATTTCGAGTTCAAGTACACTTTCAGAGATGATAACGAGCAATGGTCAAATCTACTACTATCTTTGTTTATTTTATTTTTTCTATCCACTTGAAATGCCACAAAAACAAATCTCGGGCTCTTAGTCTGCGATAAGTTTTCACAGTCCAGGCTTGTCTTTTACTATTTGGTAGGCCGGGATTTCCATATAGATCCCAACTTTGAAATGCCATTTGAAGCGGTGTTGAGGTTTCTAGTATTTTGAGCATGTCTAACCGCATGGCATCCGAAACACTTACATGTGGAACTTTCCAAACAACTTTGTTTAAAATAATTTTACAACTCGATAAATTTTCATTTGTCGAGTAAATACAGTTTAAATCTGTACCACTCCGTTGCAATATGCAACTTTTTTATGATCCTCGGCAAATCCTAATAACAACCTTAGACGTTATTGTATGTAAGTATGCATCTTCAAATTTCATACTCGAATTTGCAGTTACAACACTACAGCCAGCATTTTCAAACCGTGTATGATTCGGTGAAAACGTGACTTATCCTTTTATTGTAGACATTATACCAGGCATACGTGATCGATCTATTTCTATTGAGTTCAAAAATATCTTATTTCAGTGAAGCAGTGAGCTAACCAATTGTTAACCAATTGTACATCTAAGCCGAGAGTTTTCCATCTATCAAGAGATAGGAATCAGATGGAAGGGTTTAAACATCTTGCTGTTGAATACATATTTGTATCTCATCATTATTCGATAGTGCGCTAATCGAAAACGGTTGATAGGAAAAATAATCCAATTTCACTATACGGTAATCATTGTATGGTGTTTCCATTACTTCTAAAATACCGTCCATTGTTAATTGTATATCCCAAAGCATAAAGAATGTCAAGGTTTTCACGTCATATCTCTTCAACTAGTCGTTGTTTAATGATCGGTTTTTTAATATTACTCTTGGTTTTATTGAATCGAAGAGCCATCACGTATATGTAGACTAGGGTGGTCTTAAGTTATACTAGACAAAAAAAAAGTTAAATTGTCTCATTTTTTTATTTTTTATTTTTTATTTTTCATTTTAAATTATTTTCATTGACAAAAGGGATAATTTTTTAGTTTTTTTTATTTAACTACAAACCTGATGACTGTAACGTAAAAACGTATACTAACTTAATTGTTGTTAATTAAATTTTGCATAAAAAGTAATATAATCAAATTTTCCGTAAGTTCTTTATTTTACGGAAAAAAATTAATAAAATTGTAAAAAAAAATTTTTCTCCCAAAATAGATTTTTTTATGGTTATTTAATTTTTTTGAACAAATTATTAGAGATACGATAAAATGTTTCATATAAAAGTTGTACGAAATTTAATTTCCTTAAAAAAAATTTAATTTAAGTCCATTGGCCATTATAGTAAAACAAGTTGTCAAATATTTTAATATAAAGTGTAGTCAATTTAGAATGTTATCGAAAAAAGTCGATCATTTAATTTTATTAAATACAATGAATTAGAGATTTTTAATAAGATTTGCTAATCGCCTAACGTGTTTTAAATATTTTCATAAAAAATGTCCCGAAAAACAAAAAATATTTTCTATTATTAATTTTTGACATGCATAAATTATTACATTTTTAACGCTCTAATATTTATAATAATTTTTATCTATTTTTGTGTCGTAATAAAGTAACAATGGTTCTCATTAAAATTTCGGTGATCAACTATTTTTAATTTACCCTAACCCCTGTGTTAAAACACACANTAATTTACCCTAACCCCTATGTTAAAACACACACATTAAAATAAATATTAACATTTAAAATGCGGAGGTTAATAATTTTAAATAAACCATACCATTGACTAATACATTTTTTAAAAATTTTGTTTAGAAATTAAGGAAGATAAAGATTTTTTACTAGCTATGACAAAAAGGACGAGTAGTCTATATGACTGGAGTTGATGAAAAATTAGTACAAATTGAAAAAAGAAAAGCTGATCGTTTATTAGCAAAAAAAAATGTACTAAACGTTTACGCGACGAGATTGATCAAATTTGTAAGTTTTATTGAGAACTATGAAATTTGTATTAATTTATAGTATAACAAGATTGAGTTCATTTCTAAATCTTCATCAAATGAAAATGAATCTAATATAGAGCTTAACGAAAAACTTTGTGGTCCATCAACAAGTTCGGCTATTGTTATAAGTGGTTGAGGGAAAATTGATTTTATAACAGACCGACTTGTTGCGGTTCTTGATCGTTGCAAAATTAGCGACAGAGATGCTGTTCATATTTCAATAACTGTCGCAGAAGCATTATGTCATGATGTGCATAATCTTATAATTAATTGTACCTTAATTAAGGATCGTCGTCAAAATATACGACAGAACATAGCTGAACATATAAAAAACAATATTAATACTGAATTAAATGCAGTCATTATTCATTGGGATGGAAAGTTATTACCCTCGAGCAAACTAATGTGTCAAGAGATACTTCCAGTTGATGTGACTTTTGATGGAACTGAACAGCTCCTTGGAGTTCCAAAACTAAATTCTGGAACTGGTGAACAAATTGCAGCATCTGTCTATCAACTACTTCTCGAGTGAAATCTTACTGAAAAAGTGAATGCTATTTGTTGTGATACCACCGCATCAAATATGGGAATTAATAAAGGAGCTTGTGCTTTTTTAGAAAAAAATCTAAATAAAAAACTCTTCTATCTTCCATGTCGTTATCATATTTATGAAATTATATTACGTTCACAATATTCGAATTAAAAATGAAACATCATTCATCGGGTCCCGAAATACAATTATTCAAACGTTTTCAAATTGAGTAGAATTAAATGGATTTAACCAACTATTCTTGTGGAGTTGAAGACGACGAGGTAAAAATTATATTAAATGATGTAATTAGAAATATTTTTTTTTTTTTTTACAAACTACCAAATGGCTTTATTATTTAAACGATAAAATTATCTTTATAAATATATTTTACAATAATTGTATATGAAACATAGTTTTATAACAATTAATAATTAATAATAATTAATAAACATGTGTGGAGTGACACCTCCAGCGAGGTGGCTCCTTAACCTAAGTTAAAACTAAATATTTTAAATTAAGTCATATGGTTTATGACGTTTAAGACGCCTGATGTCTTCGGAGTTGTCCAAAAGTTGGATGGCTGCTGTGTTAATGTGGTTCGTTAATCTCACCTCATGTTTGCGAGCAAATCTCATAATTTCTTCTGCTACTGTAGGCAAAATCAAATCACGGTGTATAATGTCATTTCTATCGTACCGATAAGCTGAAACGATGGTACGGAGTGCAACATTTTGGCATCGTTGAATAACATCAATATTAGACTTACTAGTACAACCCCACAGTTGTATACCGTAAGTCCAAATTGGTTTTATGATAGCTACGTAAAGTAGACGTTTGTTATTTAATGAAAGTTCGGAATGTTTCCCGATCAACCAGTATAACTTTTTCATTTTTAGTTTTATTTGCAAACTTTTCTGGCGTACATGGTGTTTCCAATTAAGACGTGAGTCTAAGTGCATTCCTAGGTATTTAGCCGAATCATTTTCTGGGATAATTTGATGATTCATTTTGATAGGAATATTATTGGTATTACGAAGTGTATAATTGACATGTACTGATTTGTCACTATTGATTTTAATTTTCCAACGTCTTGTCCATAAGAAGATATTATTGATCGAGTTTTGTAATTTACCAGTTGCAGACTGTTGACTATAACTGGTTGCTAATACAGNTGTAGACTATAACTAGTTGCTAATACAGCCGTATCATCAGCGAACATGGCAGTTGTCGTATCATTGGTTGATGGAATGTCAGCAGTATAAAGTAAATACAAAATAGGTCCTAAAACACTACCTTGTGGTACTCCTGCTGTTATAGTTTTCCAATCTGTAACAGCTTGCTCATGCATTACCCGAAACTCTCGTTCAGTCAAGTAAGATTCTAATAACGCGCACCAAGTGTGTGGTAGTTGTTCTCTTAATTTTATAAATAGTCCTTCATGCCAAACTTTATCAAACGCCTGTGCAACGTCTAAGAAAAATGCACAACAGTACTTTTTCTCTTCAAGAGCCTGGTTAATAACATTGGTAACTCGGTGAACTTGATCAATTGTAGAGTGCTTATTGCGGAAACCAAATTGGTGGTCAGGTAAAAGTTGCTTTTCTTCAATCAAAGGTTTTATCCTTTTAAGAAGAACTTTTTCAAAAAGCTTAGATAAACAAGGTAAGAGTGATATTGGCCGGTAAGATGTTACCTGATCTGGTGGTTTACCTGGTTTTAGTAACATTATGACCTGAGCTTTTTTCCATAGTTTTGGAACGTATTCAGTTCGTAAAATTGCATTGAAGATGTATGTAAGATAAATAATCGCCTTCTTAGGCAATTCTTTTATCATTCTCGGGCTGATTTCATCGTAACCTGGTGCTTTTTTTACATTGATGTTGTTATCAATTTCTTGCGCCACTTCTAATGGTGAAAAATATTTTATTTTCTCCCGATTTCTATCTAATTGTAAACTATAGAGTCCGTCAAGTTCTGAAACTATATTATTAGGTTTAAATACAGTCTCTAAGTAACATGCATATACTTCAGCTTTTTCATATTCACTTCGTGCCCACGTGCCGTCTTCTTTGCGAATAGATGGCACGTGTGTTAAAGGCCTTTTTAGTCGTTTAGTAGCTTTCCACAGAGAGTAGTCAGTATCTTGGGTTGCAGAAAGTTCGCTCAAGTAAGTTTTAAAAGTTTCGTTTTTCATTTCTTTTATTTTGTTGTGGAGTAACCGACTGATGTGGTTCCACTTTTTTTTGTCAGTAGGATGTCTCGTTCTATGCCACGTTCTCCTAGCTTTTCTCTTTTGTTGTACCAACTCTCTGATTTCTATTGGGTAGGTGATCTCTCGTATTCTTTCTACTGCAGCCTTAGGTGTTGCAGTTTTCACTGAGTTAATTATATTATTGGTAAAATTATGAACTGCCAAGTCAATGTCACTGGATGTTTGAAGTTTAACGGAAAGCGAAAGTGAATTTTCAAGTAACGTTCTGAATAAATCCCAGTTAGNATAGGGGACAAAGAAAGAGAGAAAAAAAAAACAGATATTAATAAAAAAAAATTAGTTACACCTACACTTTTATTATTAGAGAATACGATGAACGTCTTCGGGTACCCGCCGGCTATTAATCGCAGCATTGCCGCTAAGCACGGCGGGTATACGTCCCAAGTAAGCGACTGGTTTCTGGCAGTTAGGCTTAGCTTGCAAGACGTTGGGACACCCCGGAATAAAATGCACTACGTCACCACATTGTACCAATAATATATTCATCACCCAATAAAAAAAATAGTATCAAACCTATATAAAAAATCACAAAAAATATGGATATAACATGACAGGTGGTCTTGTACACGCCTGTCATGTTGCGGGACCTAAATAAAAAAAAAATATAAGGACACCTACAAAAAAAATATATAAAAAAAATTTGCAACACGTGCTTATGGCACGGCGCACAAAAAAAAATAATCAGGCTCAAAACATTAAAACAAAACTTATACATTACCAGCCCCGAAGGGCTAACAAAACTGGAGGTAGGTTCAGCCGACGCCAATTAAAAAAAATCACATGATATAAAGAATAGCGGGCACTCACGACAAAAAATATATATAAAGTTAAAATGTTGCAGCGCACACAACCAAAAAGAAAAAAAACTTACGCTACGGACGGGAAATAGTGCGACCAGTTCCGACTATGGCTATTCCCCGACAACCCGTCCGACGTTTGACCCGGCGGTCTGTTGGCGACAACACGGCTAGCCTTTGGAGTAGGGGTCAAAAAAAAAACCTAATACCCAGTGCCGGAAATTACTAAGAACAATTTAAATAAGGCGACAATGTATGCGGTGAGCAGTGCAAATGACGTTCAAGATAGGAAAGGAGAGGGGTGAATGTACACACAAATGCCGTCCATTAACCGGTCTGAAGTAGTACACAGCTGACTATCTCGCACGCGCATAAACAAATCACAATACCTTATCATAATAATATTACTGACAAACGCCGTCGCAGTCCGCATTCGGCTCAAAACAAATATATATATATATATACAAATAGACAAAAAAATAACAAGATAATTTTGTCACGTTACAGGTGATATAAAGATTTTAACGGGAGACAAACATCAATTTCGCTGTACTGTTAAAATTTTAGAAGAGCAAAAAATTGAATACCATAGGTACCAACTTAAATCTGAAAAAATGTTTAGGGTAGTAATCCGGGGATTACACCCTGAAACTGACATATGTGATATAAAGCGCGATCTTTCAGACCAAGGATACTTGGCCAATCATGTATCAAATATACAAATTAAAAAAAAAGTTGACTCTAAAAATAAAAATAGTGACTGGACATTTATTCGTCTACCATTATTTTTTGTTGATCTAGAGCCTCAAGATAATAATAAAGACATATACCAGTTAAAAAAGCTTAGTCACCAAATTATTAAAGTGGAGCCACCAAAGAAAACAAATGGAGTTCCACAGTGCAAGAACTGCCAATTATTTGGACACACTTTAAATTATTGTCACAAATCTCCTAATTGTGTAAAATGCGGAGAAAAACACAGGTCAATTGATTGCACAAAATCCAAAAAGACCAAATCAAAATGTGCCAATTGTGGAGAAAATCATACCGCAAATTGGAAAGGCTGCGCTGCGTATAAAAAAGCAGTTGAAATTTCTCACCCAAAAAAAACTACAGCAGTTCAAAGACTACAAAGTAAACTAGCGAAATCTGTTACAACCAGCATATCATACGCTGAAATGGCTGGTTCATCAGTCCAAAACTTAAAGATACCCCAAACTTTCGAACAAAAAAATCATGTGAAAAATGAGGAAGTACCCTTTGTGGAAGTTATAAATTCCTTAGCTAGTATTACTCAAACATTAGCAATGCTAACTGAAAGATTAGACAGGTTAGAAAACAACCAACCTAAACCTAAAAACAAGCGTAAAAATAATAAAAAATGACCCGTACCATACGGTTTATTGCATGGAACGCTAATGGGCTAGTACAGCGAAAACTTGAATTAGAAAACCTTCTACATCATGAAAATATAGATATTGCTCTTATCTCTGAAATTCACTTTACATCCTGGACTTTTTTTAAAATAAAAAATTATATTACATATACCACCATTCATCCAACCAACAGAGCACGTGGAGGTACAGCTATAATTATTAAAGAGTCTATTAAGCACTATGAGCTAGATAAGTTCTCGGAAAATCATTTACAAGCAACAAGTGTACGAATAAACGACGGGGCCAATGACCTCACTGTCACAGCCATATACTGTCCACCACAAGGAGGTGCTAATGAAGTTAATCTTTTCGAATTTTTTCAGACTCTAGGCGATAGGTTTATTGTCGGAGGAGACTGGAACGCTAAACATAAACATTGGGGCTCGAGATTAAACTCCCCTAAAGGTAATTCTTTGTTTAAAGTAATAAATAGCTTAAACGCGATAACTGTCTCTACAAGAGAGCCAACTTATTGGCCTTCTGACGTTAACAAAATTCCTGATCTACTAGACTTTTACGTGATGAAAGGTATTTCCTCTAATTATGTAAAAGTTGAAGGACTCAATGAGTTAACATCGGATCATACACCCGTACTACTCACTCAAAGCACAAACGTTATTATGAAACAAAAAAAAGTATTTTTAACGACTAAGAAAACTAACTGGGATTTATTCAGAACGTTACTTGAAAATTCACTTTCGCTTTCCGTTAAACTTCAAACATCCAGTGACATTGACTTGGCAGTTCATAATTTTACCAATAATATAATTAACTCAGTGAAAACTGCAACACCTAAGGCTGCAGTAGAAAGAATACGAGAGATCACCTACCCAATAGAAATCAGAGAGTTGGTACAACAAAAGAGAAAAGCTAGGAGAACGTGGCATAGAACGAGACATCCTACTGACAAAAAAAAGTGGAACCACATCAGTCGGTTACTCCACAACAAAATAAAAGAAATGAAAAACGAAACTTTTAAAACTTACTTGAGCGAACTTTCTGNTTGTAACGTGACAAAAGTATCCTGTTATTTATTTCTATTTGTATATATATATATATATTTGTGTTGAGCCGAATGCGGACTGCGACGGCGTTTGTTGGTAAAATTATCATGATAAGGTGTTGTGATTTGTTTATGCGCGTGCGAGATAGTCAGCTGTGTACTACTTCAGACCAGTTAATGGACGGCATTTGTGTGTACATTCACCCCTCTCCTTTCCTATCTTGAACGTCATTTGCACTGCTCACCGCATACATTGTCGCCTTATTTAAATTGTTCTTAGTAATTTCCGGCACTGGGTATTAGGTTTTTTTTTTGACCCCTACTCCAAAGGCTAGCCGTGTTGTCGCCAACAGACCGCCGGGTCAAACGTCGGACGGGTTGTCGGAAATTAGCCATCATCGGAACTGGTCGTCGCTAATTTTCGTCCACAGCAGTTTCTTTGTTGTTGTGTGCGCTGCAACATTTTAATTATATATATATTTTTTGTCGTGAGTCCCCCTATTGTTTAGACAATGTGATTTTTTTTAATTGGCGTCGGTTGAGCCTGCCTCATTTTCTGTAGCCCTTCGGGGCCGGTAACGTATAAATTTTGTATATAATGTTTTGAGCCAGTTATTTTTTAGTGCGCCGTGCCATAAGCACGTGTGGCGAATTTTTTTTATANTTTTTAGTGCGCCGTGCCATAAGCACGTGTGGCGAATTTTTTTTATATTTTTTATATAGTTTTTTTTTGTAGGTGCCCCTATATTTTTTTATTTAGGTCCCTCAACATGGCAGGCGTGTTCCAATACCAACTGTCATGTTATATATGATTTTTTATTGGGTGATGAATATATTATTGGTACAATGTGGTGACGTAGTGCATTTTATTCCGGGGTGTCCCAAC
>NW_026099573.1:4423733-4433557 GCF_025091365.1 Daktulosphaira vitifoliae | reverse complement strand
ATTAATCGATAAGTGTATTACAATTATAATAATAATATTATAATCATTAGAATATATGTTCCAGCAATTATTATCGTCGTCATCGTCATCGTCGGCGGCGGCGGCGGTAGTAGTAGTGTTTATTTAAAAATGTGTTTTGCTATAAGAAAACTCTAACAGTCGTCATTATTATATATTGTCGATAAAAAAAAAAATACTGATTTATTATTCACTATACCAATAACGGTCAAACTTATAGATCGTATATTAAAAATTAATGTAATTGACGGCGACATCGACGCCGCGTTAAGCCATCTGCTGTATTTATCTCGAGTGCTATAGTATAATCATCAATACAGCCATCTGGCACACAATGTTTCNCCATCTGCTGTATTTATCTCGAGTGCTATAGTATAATCATCAATACAGCCATCTGGCACACAATGTTTCGAACTAATTTTTTTTTTTTTTACAAATTAGGTAAAATTAACATTTTACGTACAGACTTTATCTAAATATATGCATGTCGCATATCAAAATAACGGATTCGACGTTTAAAATTCATATTTTTCACCGTAACCGTATAGCTTACCTGGAAAATACATTTTTTTTTTTTCGTCAAAAAAAACGATATTACGTATATACTATATGGCTGAGCATAATTTAGGTGCGCGACAAGTTGTGTTAGTTAACGTCGTGTTTCATTACCCCCCTATCATAAGACTTGGTGGAAGAGGAGAGGTTCCTCACCTGCCTTAGGTTAGTTTACGTTGGGTTTCAACGTTCCCTCTCCCATTGCATTATGTTAGTTTACGTTGGATTTATTCTCCCCTCCACACCTCTTCTCCTACATCACATGTGGTGTGGTGGGTGGGTGAAGCGGGGGGAACCAAAATCCCCTTTTTCACCCTACTTACATGATCTGCTAGTTCCTTATTAATATCCTGAATAAGATAAAGTATGTCGAATGAAAAAAGGATTATTAAAAAATATTATTTCTTATAAAGAAATTATGTTGATTCATACACTTTTTTTCAATAAGTTATAGCATTATAAAGTTAAAAATGTAAAAATTAAAATCGAGAATTTTCACACACTAATAGCATTTGGTAGCCATTTTAACCATAAGTACAGAGGTCAACACAAAATAAAGTCCGACATTTTTTTTTTTGCATAATAAAGTACATTATATTAGCTTTAATTTAAGATATATATAAAAGTGTCAGACTTTCCGGAACACTTTCAAAATTTAAGAATTTTTTTTAATTTTTGAGGGTAATGTCTTCGACTAGATATTATTTGTGAACTTTTGACATATTTTTCATCAAAATCGGCCAAGCGAGAGCTGAGATTGATCATATACAGACACAATAAAAAAAAAAAAAAAAAAAAACACATCATAGTAAAATTATCTTAAATAAAACCCGGCACAGTGGGATCGTGGCTTAGTTGGGTCTAGCATAGATGATATCTGACAGTGATTAAAATCACTATCATAATAAACGCTTCGATGCAAATCTGTAGATAGTGATTAATTTAAAAAAAAATTTGTCAAAAAAGTAGGTCAAGTGAGAGTAGTACTTATAATGTATTTAAAAAAAAAAAATTTGTGCAGATCCTTACATTTTTCGAAAAGTTATAGCATTTTTAAGTTGAAAATTTAAAATCAAAAATTTTAACACAAAAATAGCGTTTTTTAAACTACAGCAGCCGTTTGCATGCAGAAGATAAAGTGTCGGGACAAATTTTTTTTTTCATTTTATAGTACATGACAAAAGTTTTAATTTGTCATATGTTTAAAGGACACAGTATTTCCGGAACATTTTCAAAAATTAAGTTGAAAAAATTAGTTTTTGTAAAAAAGTTACTATTTTAAATCTCCCCTGTGAGCAGTATTAGTTTTAGATTTTCAAAAAAAATGATATCAAATGAAAGGGAAATATCTAAGGTTTTAATTTTGACGTATTGTTAAACGGAATCAGTCAAGTGACAGCTAAGAAAAAGTGGCAACAGACATAAAAAAAAAAAAGTATACATCATAGTAAAATTAATACCTTTTCAGCTTCGCATCGAAGCTAAAAATGTTGAATTTGTTACCATAACTTTAGTTTAAAATGTACATGATTAAATAGAAAATTTAATGAGAATAAAAAAGTACTATTTACTGTAAATTTATCAAAAAAGCTCAATATTTTATTTTCATTTTCATTGTAATAGATCATTTAAGTAAAAATTATAGTTTCATTTTTGGTGATTAAAATATTTTACAGTTGAAATATTCAGAACATAATTAATTTTAATGATTTACTTTAATTAAAAAAAACAATCAAAATGTTGTTTAAAAAAGTTGGTCTAGTGTGAGTTGAGAATATAAATGAGATCCACAAAAAAAATCACATAAAAAAAAAACTTTTATATGAATAAGAAATTTCTTCAAATGAGGAGGACTACAGTGATAGGGTTCTTGATGTATATTAAAGTTATTAAATCTAAATAAGAAAAAAATCAAATGATTTAAAAAATTTTTTCTAAATTAAAAACTTCTGTAAGGAATATTAAAATAAAATACAAAATCGAGTATTTTACCACAAAAATAGCATACAGTAGTCATTTTCTATGATACACATAAAATTTACAGATAAAATAAAGTACGCATTACATTAGTTTTAATTTAAGATATATATATATGAACACTTTCAAAATTATTTTTTTGGAAAAAGTGAACATTTTGAAACACCCTAGTAAATTGATAAATTGTCAAATTTATAAAAAAAATATACAAAGTGATAGGTAAATTTCTAACATATTTATAAAAAAAAAAGATTTATTGATTTGATTATTTTTAATAAAAGTTATGTCAGTGTTATTGATTTTTAAAATTGTAATTTTTTTGGACATTTCCCCCATTAACAGGGAACGAGGGAAATTTTTTTAATTTTTGAGGGTAATGTCTGACATTTTTTTTTTGCATAATAAAGTATATTATATTAGCTTTAATTTAAGATATATATAAAAGTGTCACTTTCCGGAACACTTTCAAAATTTAAGAATTTTTTTTAATTTTTGAGGGTAATGTCTTCGACTAGATACAATTTTTGATCTTTTGACGTATCGTTAAAAGAAATCGGTTCGATGAGAGCTGAGAAAAAGTGGTAACAGACACACACAAAAAAAAAACACATCTTGTTTCACTAGTAAATCTTACTATGAATATTGAGAATCAAATGGCATTATTCATTCCATTAATTTTTTCAGACACCTACAAGCTAATAGGCAGATAGAACGCGCAAATGTAACTCTATTACCTGTTATATAAGTTAACATGCTAACAGAGGACATAGTACAAAAAATTTCAAAATTAGAATGTCAACTGAATAACTCTGTTAATAAAACTATTGAAGATATCACTTTCCATACTTTGTTTGGATATTATGGTAATGTTGAAAATGAGGCATTAGCAAGATTACTGGATAATGTACAATCATGGACAAATACTGTTATTTCAGGCCTAAATTAGTGATCGTATAGCCAAGACGCATGAGATGTGGAAGGAAAGATATAACTCAGCATGTACTAATATTAAGTATTCTGTAGGGAATGGGTCTATTTGAAGAGAGCACCTGAATATACGGATCAGCTTACAAAATTGTAACCGAAGTACACCCAAGTATTAGATAGGTATTCAAATAGAGTAGAAGAACTATTGAAATACCAGGGGGCATCAATATAGTTACTGCTCATGTTACTGATTTAAAATCATATAGTTTTATCTAAAGATAAGGAAGTGGGTGATGTATCCAACGCTAACATCGTTGAGGATGAAGAAGAAGCAGCATCAATACAGGATCTTAACAACTCATTTTATGAAACTTATGCTAAAGATGAAACAATATCAACTCAAATCCCAAGTATTCAATCAAGACCAAGACGACTAATAAGACCCCCTGCTCGGTTAGCTGACTATGTTCCTTTATGAATAATTTTGCAATATTTGTTTCATATACTATTATTACTGTTACTAACTTTGTGTTCATATCTATATTGTTTTTGTGATAATTTATAATGTTAAAATTACTGTGATAATGTAATCACATTGAAACCATTTATTATTTATAAAGTTTTATCCCAATATTTTTTAATTTGTATGAATTTTAAATAACAGGATTATAAACATGTTATCATTACTTAAAATTGTGGGTTATGTAGAAAGGGGTGGTTGGCTTTCGTGAGTAAGTTTTGTTAGGATTTAACAGAAGATACATAAGTGACTAACGCCTATGTTGTTGTTCCTCATTATTCTTTTTATGTTAAGTGTAGTTATAATAAAAAATCTTATTATTTTAAAACTAATACGTTGCGTTACTAGTAAATAATCATTATATACTCATATTTTACTATTTTGTGTTAATAATTCGCTATTAAATTAATATATCAAAGTAAAATTATCACCTTCTCAGTTTCATATCGAAGCTAAAAGGGTTTTCGAGTTTCACATAAATTTAACAACAGATCTTTATAATTTTTATAACACGTTTTCTTGAGTCGATTTTGTAATAACATTTTTATTAAATTTAATTTAAGTTTCGTTGTCTAACTAAAAAGTTTTTGGTTTTGTGATACTATGCGTTCTTTTTGTCTTTCTATAAAAGTTCGCAGCTCTCACTGAACCAATTTTAATAGTCTATACCAGGGGTGGCCAAATTGCGGATCGCGCGGCGCATGCAGCTCTTGTCATAATTGTATGTGGCTTCGGTCTTATTTACAAAAACCAAAATTTTAATTTTTTATTAATAACTTTATTAAATTTTATAGAGTACAAAACTAAAAGTAATAAATATTATATGAAGAATAAATAAAAAAAATTAACATTACGCTAAATTTGTTTGCGTGGTATTTTTTTCGTGTCTACTTTTTTAGTAAGCTTCTTAAAATCTGGTTGAATTGATGTAAGAGCATTTCTAAGTAATTCTGTGAGATGATCATCAGTCAAAATCGAACGATATTTTGACATAATTATTTTCATTGTTGATTAAGATTAGGATGTTTACAATAGGACTATTCAACACAGGTTATTTTAACAACGATATAACCTTATATTTAATCATTTTATATGTTTATCGAAGGTTAGCTAATAAAATTCCATTAATATATGTGGCTCGCTCGCGTACATAGTCATGTTGGCCACCTCTGATCTATACCTAACTTAACCGATTTTAATTAATTGAACTTATAGTCAAATATATTAGAAAAAAAATCTCTTAATTTGTAGAAATTAAGACAAATATCTTATAAAAAAAAAGGTACCTTAAAAAAATTAAATAATAAGAGTATAGAATTCAATTTTATTCTGTACTACAAAGAAAAATCATATCACTAAAACAAAATATTATTCAATAATCTTAGAACAAAATATATTTTGCTAACCAAATTTTTGCAGTGTTTCTTACACATTAGTAATCTGTATTAAATTTTTTTTATCAGCTTATTTTTCGGGATCATTATTATTTAGCAAAAACAAGTATTTACATAAAAAAAATAATCCGTGCAAAATTTTGATATAAGATTTCATGTTTAACAATTTTTTATTGGTCCTTCAGAGTTAATTTTTAAGTATATAACTTAAAAATATTAAATGTTTTAACTTTTTTATTGGTTTAAATTGCAAGTTTGAAATTTATCATTAAATAGAAAATTCTATAAGGACAATCGTATTTTTTAGATTCATTAGTGGTCAGGAATAATAAATAAGTATAAATATATTATAATATACATATAATAAATTTAAACAGTAAACTTATGAAAAATGCACAAAATTTCGTTAAAATAATTATTAACTATTTTTAGACACATTCATCGTAATAAATAATTTCAATAGAAATACTAATAATTTATCTTAATAAAAAGTACCTAATAATATTTTAAAATCCTATAAAAATGAAATTTAACTTTGATACGAAAGTATTAATTTCACTTATTGTTTTTTTTTTTGTGTCTGTTACCACTTTTTCTCAGCTCTCACCTAACCGATTTCTTTCAACGATATGTCAAAAGATCACAAATCGTATCTAGTCGAAGACATTACCCTCAAAAATTGAAAAAAATTCCCTCGTTCCCCGTAAACGGGGGAAATTATAAGAAATAATATTTATATACATCTTTAATTCGACATACTTTGATTTTAAATCGGACTATTTCCCTTAATACAGGGGGGGGTTCAAAATATAAAAATGCATTTAGAAAGTAGAACTTTTTCAACTTAATTTTTGAAAGTGTTCAGGAAATACTGACACTTTTATATATATCTTAAATTAAAGCTTATGTAATATACTTAAATATTAAAAAAAAAAATGTTGGACTTTATTTTGTCTTCATGCTTAAAATAGCTACCGTATTCAAAAATATGTTTTTAAAATTATATATGTTTAAAAAATTATAAATATTATTTTACTATGTGGTTTTTTTGTTGTAGCTATCATTTATTTTCTCAGCTCTCACTTGACCTTCTTTTTTTTTGACAATTTTTTTTATTTTTAATTAAACACTATCTACAGATTTGCATCGAAGAGTTTTTTATGATAGTGATTTGAATCACTGTCAGATGTCATCTATACTGGACCCAACTATGCCACGACCCCACTGTGCCGGTTTTTATTTAAGTTAATTTGGCTATGATGTGTTTTCTTTTTTTTGTGTCTGTATACGCTCGATCGCAGCTCTCGCTTGGCCGATTTTGATGAAAAATATGTCAAAAGATCATAATAGGTATTAATATAAATTATACGATACTTTTTTGCGATTTATTTTATTAGTATTGCATCAATGTATTCGATTTAATAACTATTAAAATTATCGATAAAATTTTTCTGATATAAAATCTCTATATAAAACATGTATTAAAATATAAACATCAATTTTTTTAAAAAAAATTTTTTTAAGTGAGAGAAGGTACATTGTGTGATTTAAGAAAAGATTTTATTTTAATAGCAGTAATATTTTCTTTTAATTTTTTTAATATTTATTTATTAATTAATTTAATTTATGTTATTTTTATTAATTTTTTAAGTAACAAATATGTCCCAAAAACTTTTATTACATTTCATCTTCTTATCGGCAACTAACATATTAATTAAAATATTTTGATTGTTGTTACAATTCTTTATTTTTTCCAAATATAGTTGAAGTACTGCTTCATAATTTTTTCTTCTTTTACAACACTGTAAATTTTTGATATATAAAATTTTTAAATTATTTTATTAATTAATAAACAAATTTAAATTAATAGTTTTACCATAACAAAATTTTGTGTAATCTTTCTAAGTATTATTTAAGTTAAAAATATTCTTACTGTTAAAAATTATAAAAAGACCAAGTTTTATTTAAATTAAAAATTCATATTATATGTTGATATTAAAAATGATATAATAATATAACAATGAATTAAAATTTCTAACGTATGAGTGCCAAGATAATCAAAAAAAATGTATTATTAATAATACAAATTTTCTGCGCCATAGCTCAAGTAGGTATATTTATAATTTACCAACTATAGTATATAATAATTTATTACATTATACCCGTTCTAAATAATGTAGCATTTTATTTGGTAACACTATTTTGTATTTTATGGTTGCAATAAAAATTCAATTAGTATAATGGCGGAGTCAGCTATTTTATTAAATTAAAGTGTGAAAAAGTACGTTTGTATAGTTTTTAAGTTTTTTTTAGTTATTGAAAGTTGTTGCATAACGTGGAATTAATATATTAAATTTATTTTGTTTGTTTTCGTATGATGGGAATGAATATAAGTGATGGTATTCCATAGGTTTTACCCAGTAACTAGTTATTGGTTCCGTGCTTGGGAAAGTATGGTTATGTTCAACAAAAAAGAATCATCACTCTTCTTTGTCTTGGATCAACATCATCATCGTCTCATTATTTGTTTTTTGACGTCGGCGTTACGAATCTGTTATGGAGGAGTAATTTTTTCAATTTGGCTTGGCTATCATAATGGCATCTATAATGATCACACGACTTGGACATCTCAACAATAATATAGTATATCTTCAATTGTATTTTTCTTGTAATGTACTCATGTAAAAAATTTATATTATCTTTTATTGTGGTTAACTGATCACACCTTTTTTTTTTGTTATTAGTTACTGACTATATAGATTTTAACTATGGTCAAGTCTTTACCTTTTCTTTGATGATTTCGTGAGCTGACAGATCCTCGGATGTGGTCAGGGTAGACATGGTGAACATTTCAATTGGTCCTCTAAATTTATGTATAGGATACCCATTGACGTTGGTGACATGTCCATTTTACCCTGACCCATGCGTTAGATTTGTCATGCCCATATTACTCTCCAATTTTATTAATACATTCTTAAATTGATTATTTATCATTATGTCTAAAGTTTATTTATCCAATTAATATTTGGTATCTCAGCAAATTTGTTCTGGTAATGAACATATAAATATAGCCTATTTGAACACTATGTACGAATTGTGTAACGTTCTGACGCCTAGATGTCTGTAGACATTTAAATTTATACTATTACAATGAGTCACAATTTACTGTTTTACAGTTATGTGTGTTAAAGGCTAAAGTTTAAGTAAAAAAATAATTTAATGGGCAGACATATTATTTACTGAATCTGTTTGAATATACTTGAGTCATATTTATCATTTTAGATAATCTTTTCATATTTCCTTTGGAATCCTTGACCCTAAAATAATTGTTAATATTGTTTTTTTTTCTCTTAACGTTATTTGTTTAACATAAATTTTGATATTTCATATATATATATATAGATTTTCTCCTTCTATTATTTTGTAATTATGTATGTTCTTTATTAGCATGTTTTAATTTTTCAATTAATGTTATTTTGTTATGATTATTACTTAATTAACACATAATACTTAATAAATTTTAACAATTGTGATCTTAAATTGTTACTATTCTTCATAACCTTTGATGCGGTTTTTATCCTGCCGCACTCGTGGGGGCGTTGCAATATTGGAAAGAAATAACAAAAGAAAACACAACACGTTCACTTTGGTTCAGAATAATCTAATGTTTATTATTCGCTGAACAGAGTTTTATATCGGTAATAAACAAGTAAAATCAAATAAACACAGTAGTAAGTAGACGGTCGACGTACTTTTATAGGTGTCCAAAAAAACAATATATATAGTATCGGTGCGTCCGGTGTGGTACTGTCGGCGATGCGGTCAAAGCGGCGTCACAGAGATGACTTAACTTGTATTTGCGGCGGGTCGTAGATGGACGTGCGGCACTTGCTGGACTTTGTACCGTGGCGTATCGCACGCGGTGTTAGTCAGTCAAACTACCATATGCACGTAGAAGGGCGGCGGCTGATACAGGTGTCACGGGTCGCGGGGTTCCGTGTATAGAGAACGACGCGGTCCGTGTCAAATACCCCCCCGCCAAGCCGCCGGTCTACTCAGTGAATCGAATACGCATGGCGCGATTATCAAATGGAATAAATAGCTAATTATACCGCCTATCGCGGTGAAGGCCGCAAATACTTACGTTGTTTGTCCTGACGAGCCGATTGTTCGCGCGTGATCGCGCTTGGTGGTGGTCGATCGCATAACGCGAACGAGGGTGGTGGAGGGTGTTGTTTTAATCTTCTTTTTCCTTGGCGTGGTCAGGAGATGGGGGACAGGAGAGGAATACTTCGATGGCGTCCTCTAATCGGTCCTCCTCCAGTTCCATGGGCTCCTCTGCCGGACCCGGTTCTGCTGTTGGTGTCGTTGTTGTGGTTGTTGTTGTCGTGGTTGTCGTCGCGGTGGTTGTTGTCGCGGTGGTTGTTGTCTCG
>NW_026099573.1:4398129-4423377 GCF_025091365.1 Daktulosphaira vitifoliae | reverse complement strand
AAAAAAAACTACTAACTTTGCTTTTTCATACATGAGACATGAATTTTCCTTGGTGGGGACTGGTCCGTTAAGAACACGCCTTTACCGAGGCGTTCGGTTAATCTCACGGGGCCCCACCACTTCGGTGCAAAACCCGCACAAAATTGTCTATTCGCGTTCGATAAGTGATGCGCTTTATAGTAAACAACGTCGCCGACCGCGTATTTTGTTTTGATATGAACGGGCGGCGGTGTTATTTTTGTGCTAGTGATTTGTCGTTCGCGCTCTAACCGGTCGTTATTGATAGTAGCAGGTGCTACCGGTTGTACTCGCTGCAGTAGCCAATCACCCGGTTTCTTACCTTCTCTACCTAATACGAGTACGGACGGTGCGTATCCGGTAGTCTCGTTGCGCCTATTGCGTAGAGCGAACAACAAAGGTGGCAATTTTGTATCCCAAGATGTATGACTCGACTCTGTTAATAAAGCGCGAAGTCCTTTTTTTAACTCTTGGTTCTTTCGTTCTACTGGGTTAGCCCGTGGGTGGTATATCGGTGTAGTCCAGGCCTCTGCCCCCCACCGATTTATCGCGTCGATCATTTCTTTGGACACGAGCGCACGGCCGTTGTCGCTTAAAATTACTCGCGCGTAACCGTAGCGTGAGAAGAACTCCCTTTCTAGCGCGTCTACAATCGTTTTCGTTGTAGGTGCGCCTATGGGGTACGCTTCGGTCCACCTGCTGAAGCAGTCAGTTACTACTAATAGGTTCGTCTTGCCCCTTGGTGTTCTAGGGTACGGTCCCATCAGGTCGATACTGATTACTTCCCACGGCTGTCTGGGTTGGCGCTTGACCATCGGGTCTTCGGGGCGCCTGTTTAAGGGCTTAGTGCACGCGCAAATGTGACACGATTTTACGTACATGCGCACGGCGTTTCTTAACCCTTTACAGTAGAACCGTTGTTTGACAGCTCGGTGTGTTTCTCTCCATCCGGGGTGACATGATAGGGGGTCGTCGTGGTACCGCCAAATTATATGTTGTACTTTGTCGGTGGGGACGACTACCGGTGTGTCAGCGCCTATACGAATACGTAAAATACCGTCCAACAAAAAAAATTCGTCCTTATTTTTCGCGGCTGGTTTTTCGTTCGCTATCGTAAGTTGCGCGTTTAAGTTTTTTATGACCGAAGAGAGAAACTGGTCGTTGTGTTGCCACTCTCGTATTTCCCCCCCCGTGAACGGTCGGTCGCAGATCGCGTCGTTTGCCTCGGTAATGGAGTAAATATTATCGAGAGTGGCGATACGTGGGGACGGGTGTAACGTGGGCGCCCCTATTAAATTGTCGTCGAGGGCGTCTTCGTCGACAGCGGGCCCCTCCGTCGGGTAGCGTGACAACATGTCCGGCGCTTCATTGTGTTTGCCCGGTACGTGTGTTGTGGTGAAATTCAGGTTACCTAAGTGTAGTGCCCACCTGGTTAATTTACTGTTGGTGCCCTTCGATTTGTGTAAATACGTTAACGCGGCGTTGTCCGTATACAATTCAAAAGGGGCATATTCTAAAAATGACCTGAATTTGTCTGTGGCCCATATGATCGCTAAACACTCGCGTTCAACAGCGGCGTAACGTTTTTGCACATCCGATAGCTTCCTACTAGCGTACGCGATAATATTCCTTTCGCCCGGGCCGATGCCGTGCTGAAACAATACCGCTCCCACGCCTAGTTCGCTAGCGTCGGTTTGTAGGCAAAACGTTTTTGTGTAATCCGGGGGAGAGAGGCGTGGTGAATCGCATATCGCTGTTTTAATGTGTTCAAACGCGCTTTGCTGTGTGTGGGACCACGACCACTTTTCCCCTTTTTTGAGCAGTTTAGTAAGGGGGTCTGTGCTGTCCGCGTAGTTATCGACGAACTGGCTATACCAATTACATACCCCTAAAAATCTGCGTAAGTCCCTGACATTACGTGGGACTGGTATGGCGCGTATGGACTCAAGTTTTTCCGGTTCCTTATCGATGCCCTCCCCATGCACCAGGTGTCCCAAAAAAGAAATTTCAGAGAACCCGATTTTACACTTTTTTGTGTGGCACGTGAGACCATGTCGTTGTAGGCGCTCCAAAACTTTACTAAGGTGGTCTAAATGGTTTTCCACGTTGTCCGAAAATATCAAGATGTCGTCCAGATAGACCTGCACAAAGTCGTTTATATACCCCCTAAGTACTTCGTTCATAAGTCGTACGAAGGTCATGGGTGCATTTTTAAGTCCAAACGGAAGTACACGAAATTGAAACAAGCCCCTCCTCGTTCTAAACGCTGTATATTTTCGCGCGTTTTGTTCAAGTGAGCATTGCCAATAACCTGATTTTAAATCTAGTGTCGTGAATACTTTCGCCCCCCGCATACTTCTAATCATATCGTTTAGATTGGGCATGGGGTACGCGTCTGAAACGGTCACTTCGTTGAGTCGCCTGTAGTCGATGCACAAACGAGAGGAGCCGTCTTTTTTCTTGGCCAGGACGACTGGTGCCGACCAAGGCGAGGTGCTGGGTTCTATAAGTCCCTGTGATTCCATATCATCTACCATTTCGTCTATCGCCTCTTGTTTGTGTAGAGGGTACGGGTATGGTTTCAATGCGATGGGTTTCGAGTCTTTTAGAACGATATCGTGTTCGATTAGCTTTGTGCGTCCCACCATGTTATTAAAAACCGCAGCGTATTGTTTCACTATGTGAGATAATAATTCGCGCGAATGTGGGTCGCCTGCTATATCTATGTTTGGCAGATCTATACTGTGGGGGGTGCGGGGAGCGCTTGCTTTCCAGCACGCCGTAGTACGTCGTTTCGCGCCTAGATGTATTGTGCACGCAGCATAATCCCAAGAGACTTCCTGATCGGTCAGAAAATCATGCCCTAGAAGTACGTCACAGTACAGGTTGTCTAAGATCACGGCCGTAAAAGTGATTGTCAGATCTGCGATGTTCGCGGTAAAAGTAGCGGTGCCGGCGGTGGGTGTCGTGTGGCCGTCTGCTAATCTAACCGCGTGTGTGGGTCCTTTGCGCACAATTCCGTATTTATGGGCTATTGCCGGGGTGGTATATGACTTCTGCGCTTGTGAGTCAAGTAATGCCGTCACAAAGCCGTTGTTAAATTCAAGTTCCACAGCGGGAGTTGTAATTTTACGTGGGCGTGTTTGTTTGGCAAAACTCGGGTGGTTTACGGTTCGAACGGGGAGCGTCTGAACGGTTTGCCCGCCGGCGGTGTCAATCGCCATAAGCGGGTAGGCCGTCTCGGCTGGTATCCCCTCCCCCACGGTGGCCAGCATGTCGTTGGCCCGACTCGCGCTATCACACGGGGACTTTTGTTTTCTCGGCCGTATGACTAATATTTTTAAAAACCTTGAGGACCGCATTGTGCCCCTCACTGTGGGTGGGGGGTGCGGTGAGTGAATTTAGAGGGGCTACAGCTTGTCCTGCGTTGTGTGCGAGGGGCTGTAGTCGAGGTTGAGGGCCCGGTGAATGGGCGAAGTGAGGTGGAAGGTCGTTAAAAATTTCATCATTTTGGCCGAGAGGAACGCGCTCGCTTTCGCTATCGACGATGAACGAATTGGTTATTCGCGCTGCGCGTTGCGTGGTGTGTTTGTTTGCTGTATGGAATTGTGTCATTAAGCCAGAAGAACGGACTAATTTCTCCGTGGCTGTTGCTCGTTTCCCGAAACTGTCGGCCTATTAGGGCAACTGCTGTGCCAATGATCTGCTCCGCAATATCGGCAGGGTCGGGGGGGCGTTCCGCGTTAGGCGCGCTCGCCCGCTGTCGAAAAACTTGCTGTGGTTGGGGAGGCGCAGGAGGCGGTACGTACGGCTTTAAGTTGGCTTTTAGCCTACCCGTGCGTAAGGGCCTGTCGAGATCGTTCGCGATTACGCGCAAATCGTCTAGAGTACGCGGACTTCGCATTTTCACGTTGCCGTAATATTCGTCGCGTAAAAGACTAACTACACGATCTACGATCTGCTGCTCGGAACAACTGGGGCGGGCGCGCATCACTAAACGTTGTTTATCTATAATAAATTCCGTCATACGCTGATTGGGCCCCTGTTGTGATGTCATGAGTTCGTTTTCTAGCTCGGCTTGGATGCTATTATTATCGAACGCCACGAGAAACTCCCTTGAAAATTGGCGCCAGGACATGTTGTTCAACTTAATGGACTCCCACCAAGTAAATGCCGTGTCCCTTAAAAACTGTACCCCGGTTCTCACCCACAAATCATAATGGATACCGGATTGTGTCAGGAGGTTTTCTAGCTGCTCTAGAAATTCCCTCGGGTCCTCCTCATATTTCCCCGTGAACTCAGGAGACGGAGGACGTAAAACAGGTGGATTATTATACGGTACAGTCGCCGAATGTGTATATGAACGGGTTGATGAGGACGGTGACAAATCGCGTGTCGGTGGCACAAACGTGTTTGACCCGAAATGTCCCGTGTGTTGTGGGCGCGCGTCTGAATTGTAAGTTGCTTCGTGCGTGTTCGCTCGAGGTAGTGATGGAGACGCGCGCGTGGTCTGGCCGGCTAATCGTTGTATATTGCGCGCCTCGCGCTCTTCGATCTCCGTCAAACGTTGTTGTAAAGCCGCGTTATTCTGGGTCATGCTACTCGGCCCAAACGTTACGCGGTTTTGTTCTGGCAAGTGCGCGCGATCAGTACGATTTGTGTCGGCTGTTCCTCGCGTCACTTGTGCGGTGGCGAACGGATTTAGCATGGGCTCGTTGTTTAAATCGCGACTTGTAATTGTGTGTGAGAGGGACCGAATCTCCTGCGTAATGCGGGACAGTGCTCTCTCTACTTCTGACATGCGCGCTTCCATGCGTGTGTTCAAAGATACATCGCGTAAGCTCTGCCTTAACGCGCCTATCTCCTCCGTTGCGTGGGATATTGAACGTACCGTATACATGTCATCTGTATACGCTGCGTTCACACATCCGTTGGGACGGCCGGTTGCCTGGGACCACTCGTGTAGAGACCCTGTTTCGGATTCCTCTAGCGCCAGGTTAACCGGTTGATCCGCGTGTGTCGGGGGGACGACGGTCCGGCATAGCGCGGGGGCGTCGTCTATCCGTGACTCGCGTTCCGTCTCGAGCGTCTCATAGTGAAGCGGCGGGCGTTCGGGTAAAATCGCGTTCGACGGGTCTAGCCCTTCGCTGCGTAAATTATTTTCCAACACGGCTAGCATATCGCTTTTCGTTGTGGGCCCATTTAGCTGTCTATACGCGCACTCGCGCAATAGTTCCCGACGATTCATCTGAGACAAAGTTTTACCTGACATCGTGAACGTTCTTCACCGTATTTCGCGAGAATGAACAAAAATAAATAAATAAAACGTAAGCGCTTGTTTGTTTTTGTTATTCGGAAATACAATACCGTCGGTCTCGAGAATACGCGTTATTTGCTCGCGTATGAACGTCAACAATGCCGGCCGTTTGTATTATTATTGTTGTTGTGGTACTGATATAGTATAGAACTAAGATAATGGTTTTGTATGGGGATGACGTTACTATAATATTTATAATTTCGAAGGTCGGAAATAATAATACAAACGGTTTTATGGGCTCGGTTGTTAATGCTATATCGAACGCGTTGATACGGAGTGTATTGTGCACTACCTGTCTATCGCTGTCGTTGCAATGTAATGTGAATCAGCGGCGTCGTCTCGCGCACGCGATAAGGAATGGTTGGGCAACAACTGGATAATCTACTTGTTAATGTTAAAAATAACTAGCGAAGTGGAATTCTACAATTGTTGCGCTATTGAAAATTTATCTATAACCGAGCGGGGAATTCGCTGCTGTCACCAGCGGACTGTGACTGAAATAACTCGAAGCACAGGGCGGCTAAGTAAACCTAGCTGTCTCTTATATAAAAAGTAAAATAAATTACAGACAAGTCAGCAAATGGTTTTCTTACCTTAATCAAAGTTAATCCGGTTTGTATCCTTGCCGGGGAGCCAGTTGATACAGTTGATAGAACTTAAACGTCGTTTAAGATAAATGATGTAGTCGACACGATTATAGTTATTTAGTTTATGCGGTGCCGTTTATTAAACAATGATACATGTATGTTATATATATATATATATATACACTTTAAATTATTTTAAATAATGTACACAATTACTAAAAGGCGAAAAGAAAACACAAGTTGAGATGAACAGACACGAGATTAGGCACTGATTGACGATGCGGAAAGGCCGATGTGTGTCGAACGGTGTCACGGAGATGACTTCGCGTGTATTTGCGGCGGGTCGTAGCTGGACGTGCGGCACTTGCTGGACTTTGTACCGTGGCGTATCGCACGCGGTCGTCGTCAGTCAAACTACCATATGCACGTAGAAGGGCGGCGGCTGATACAGGTGTCACGGGTCGCGGGGTTCCGTGTATAGAGAACGACGCGGTCCGTGTCACCTTTACCCCTGAGATAAGGTACCAAATCCATGGCGCTCCGGCTTTGCCTCGGTCATGGTGGACCCTCCTCGGAATTCTCGTAAAGTTTTACTGTTAGATATGTCTGTTTAGTTTCTTATGTATTTTAGATAATTGTATTTGATAATCAAGCAAGGAAGACAATTCCTAGGGGATGTAGGCCAAACTACATTCCAGGATTAAGGCAAGATTTAATAGAAAATCTAAAGGAATATGAGAAAGATCCATTTGCAGAAAATATAATAGAATTAGGAGAAAACCTCGTTAAACAGATAGCAGATGAGAGAGAAAGGACTGGGTAAAGACGATAGAGGATCTAGATATGGCACAAAATAGTAGTAAAGTCTGGAAGCTACTAAAACTTTTGAATAATGAGAAGACACAAACGAAAGAATACCTTAATATCACTCCGAGTCAAATATTACATAATCTTATAGTAAACGACAAAACAAGAAAAAGGAAATGCGACACTAAAATTAATAGAATAAAGGAAAGAGAAGTGGAAAATTTTAAAAACTCAGTAACAATGGACGAGCTACAAATAGCTATTGATGATATGAAATGCTGTAGTAATAGATGGAATTTGGGCAGAAGAGATAATGAAATTTGGGCCAATAACTAAACTTTGGACTCTGGTAATGTTTAATGATTGCATAGATACGGAAAGAGTTCCAAAGATATGGCTTAAAGCAAATGTAATTGCACTCCTCAAACCAGGAAAGACGGGTAATGATGCAAGTGATTTCCGACCAGTGTCATTGTTGTGCCATATGTATAAATTATTCGAAAGAATAATTTTAAATAGAATTGCAATAGCGATAGATAGAAAACTAATTAAGGATCAGGCGGGTTTCCGACCAGGAAAAGCTGCAGGGACCAAGTATTGAATCTGGTAAACCATATCGAAAATGGTTATGAGGGAAAGCTAATCACTGGCGTTGCATACATAAACTTTAGTGATGCATATGACACGGTCAATAACAGGCTGCTCAGAAAAAAGTCTATGAACTTACGAAAGACTATAAATTTACAAAAATAATTGGAACACTACTAAAAGACCGTATATTCTATGTTACACTACAGGGGGAAAAGTAAGTGGAAGAAACAAAACAACGACCTATATCAAGGAAGCTTTCTGGCGCCGTTACTTTCTAATATTTATACAAATGATCAGCAGAGTAGTTCCACAACGAGACATTTACTGTATGCTGACGACGTGGCAATAGCCGCATAAGGAGATAATTACAAAGAAATAGAGGAAACAATCAAGGAATTATTAGTGACATTAACTAAATACTATAAACGAAAATATTTAAGACCAAACCCCACAAAACACAAATTAATTGAATGGCAAGAAGTTAAAATAGACCATGTTGACAACCCTAAATACTTAGGAGTTAAATTGGACGGTGCTCTGACATATAAAGTACATTGCGAAGATACGGGGAAAAAAGTTGCAACAAGAAATAATATACTCCAAAAATTAGCAGGGACAAAATGGGGCGCTTGTTCAAAGGTTCTTCGAATATCCGGTCTAGCCCTTTGTTATTAGTCGGAGAGTATGCCAGTTCAGTATGGCGTTTCTCAGCACACGCCAAGAAAGTAGACGTAGCTTTGAATAACACAAATAGAATAATTACTGGATGTCTGAAACCCACACCGGTAGAAAAAACACAGATTATATGTGGGATTTCTCCCCCTGATATCAAAAGAGAAATAGCAGCAATGGTGGAGAGGATGAAACAGATAAATGACCACAGACACCCATGTTTGGTGAAGTTCAAATTAATAGCCGGCTAAAATCTAGAAAGCCGTTTATTAAAACTAGTGAACCCATTTTAGAAACGCCAACAGTAACAAGATTAAAAAAGTAGCAGGAACGAGTCACCAATAACGATAAAAGTACAATACCCGACAGAATCCCTCCCCCAGAATACAACTTACTTAGGCGCACATGGAAGACCATTAACAGAATACGAACGGAAGTAAGAAGAACTAAAGGAAATATGTGCAAATGGGGCCTAACTACAAATGCTGACTATGAGTGCGGGAACATGCAAACAACAAAACAGCTATGTGAATGTCCAATACTACCAGTAAGAGGAAAGATCGAGGATTTTATAAGACAACAATTAAGGGACAATGCAATTTAAATTGCTGATTTCTGGGAGAAGAAGGGAATTTAAAATTTTTACCACTGACCGACACGAAAAGAAGATCAAGCAATTTACAAATGTGTTGAAGTAAAAAGTTCATCGCATAAGTTACCTAACGTTAGTTCTAGGCTGATGACATAGGCTGAAGAAATCACGTTATTATGTAAAATTTAAAGGGAAAATATTTAAATTTATGTGCTGAATGCATCAACAAATGTTGGATTTATAAAGGATTATATGAAGTATAATTTAAATGATGAACAAAAGCTACGATAATCTTTTATTATAAGATTTACTAATATAATTCCAAAAATAAAGGTCACAATGAACATTTTATTAGAGTCATTGGCATATACCCAGTGATCATACCAAATGGTTAAGAAAACGATTTACTTTCAGAAAATATAAAAAAATTAATTTTGAAAAACAGTATTGTGACCGGTTATCACATTGGTTTCTTGAAAGTGAATTTACTATATTTTTATAGAGGTATTAATTTTAATGGTTAATTGAAACTGTATATAGACTGTAATTAAATTTTAAATAAAAAAAAAGAAAAATTAAATGAACAACATATTGAACATATTCAGTTGACAAATTTAAAAGAATTGGTGAGTAAACCAGTCCAATATTTTATTTGACATTGTGAACAAATGGGGGAGACATCATCTTAAACAACAACAATAACAGAATTAGCAACATCCATATCAGTAGCGGTGAAACAGCGGCCAACGGAGTCACCCAGGGAATTAAAATACATGCATTCATCCATTAAAATGCCTAATAAACAACGTAAGTTTTGCAGCCTTCACTGGAATACGCGGTATAAGTAACTACACATGACCCATATTTACACCGCGCTGCGCGGTTATCTGTCCGCAATAAATAGATTGGTGGCTAGGCGGTTATTTGACACAGTGCCTCGTCATTTTGTGATACACGTTACCCTACGACCCACACTACCTATATCAGTCATCGCACAACTATGAGTATTTTGTATTTTGACGGGCCAACAACGTATGTCATACACCACATTGTAAAGTCCATAAATTGCCGTAAGATCGAAGACGACCCGCCAAAAATGATATAATGAATTTTCTTCACATTGTCATTATGATAACGTTGAGGAGGTAGGTGTCATTGCACGACCGGACTCTATGAACCCTTTCAAACTTGCGTATCACGCATCGCTATCAATGCTGATAACTTTGGCCGAGGATCATGCCGGACATCGCATCACGTACGCCAGCGAAAGTGCAAATATATTATGCAAATAGTTTAATTCATTGCGTTTGTTAAACTAGTGTCGACTACATTATTGCGACGTAAGTCGTGTAATAGTGAACAGTACATAAACTGCTTTATTTTATATAGTACCTGTTCTTGTATTAACTGTAACAATTTCTGTAATATATTAATTTCTTGTTCTTCTCTAGAATGGTTATATATCTTTGAAGTACAAAAGTTTCTTTGAGATATTTTTCTCTAAAAATGAATAAAAAATTTTAATTCATCAAAAATTTTTTACAATGTTTAACATTTATTTGTTCAGAAATTTGTGATTAAATAAATTATTAAAATATTAGAGATAATTAATAATTACTAGATTTTTTTCTTTTCGTCGCCTTAATCTCATCTAGTTAATGTACGAGGGTGAATCAAATATAAACGAGACTTTTCAGACACAATTGTGGAGGGAGAATGTTCCCGCTATGTTTGTTTTTGGGTAGGTTTGTCAGGAGTAGGGGAAGCACGTTGGCTCGCCTCCTCGACCCTCTCAGTGACCACCGTAACAATGTCGGAGTAAGAGGTACCTCCGTCAATTGCGCAATGTGTTATAATCAACTTTCTCGCCGCAGAAGGCGTAAAACCGACCGAAATCTTGAGGAGATTGACTGCCAAGTTCGGGAAAGAGACACTGTCGCGAGCCAGAGTGTTTGCATGGCATAAACAGTTTGTGAAGGGTCGTGATCGTGTTGAAAATGAGAGCCATGACCGCAGAACTCGCACCAGCATTACAGCGAACAACATCAGCAGTGTTCGACTTCTTATTGAAGATGACAGACGTCGTACCACTTCTGAAATTGTAAGTCAGGTCGGGATAAGTTATGGGAGCACTTACTCACAGAGGAGCTAGGGTACCGTAAGATGTGGGCCAGGTGGGTTCCTCGCCTTCTCACAGCTGATCAGAAATTTCATCGTCTTCAGGTGTGTGAGCTTCTTCTTGCACGATTTCAGAAACAAGGAGACCAATTTCTCACTCGCATTATCACTTGTGATGAAACCACTATACCCCAGAGTCTAAACAAGCGAGTATGAAGTGGAGAAAACAAGGAGAATCTGGACCAGTGAAAATATTAAGAAAAGCATTTTTTAAATTCGGCCGTGTAAATGCCCCAAATGGATAGATTAAATAGTAAATATTTTCTTGCGATTCTTGGTACTTGAACGGACGTTTTCATTTTCAATATTGTGTGCAGATTTAAACCTATAGGCTAAAATGAAACGGTTTTTAGTTCCTATGACTAAATTTAAATCGGCTACTACTGAAAATGTTTTGGATCCAGAGGATCCGCCGAAAATTGATTTTCTCGAGCAATGCACACCAGACACAGAAATTAAATTTCAAAAATTAGATTTAAAACAAAAAAATTTAAATAAACTTTTTAAATTTGACATTAGCTCAAATTTCGACGAAAGTGCTGTGCAACCAGGTATCAATTTTCCTCGTACAGTTATTTCTAGTAAAAAACGTTGTTTTTAAAGCAGTTGGTATAATAAATACCCTTGGCTGGAGTATTCAGTTAAGGTGAATGCCGTTTTTTGTTATTTTTGTCGTCATTTCTTTTTTACGATTTCACAATCTCAATCGCATAAAGATGCCTTAACTACTCGTGGATACTCCGATTGGAAAAATATAAGTAATAAAACATAAAATCGAAAATTTTAACACAAAAATAGCATGTTGTTTTTAACTACGGCAGCCATTTGTGCCTAGTAGATAAGTTGTCAGTAATTTTTATGCTTTTAATTTATAATACGTTATGTTACCTTTAATTTAACTTATGGTTAAAGGGCGCCGTATTTCCGGAACATTTCCAAAAGTAAAGTTGAAAAAAATGTATATCAAAAAAAAAGTAACACCTTAGGTTTCTATATAAAAAAAAATTATTTTTTGAAAAAATTATGGGTGTGTTTTAAGAAACAGTAATGTCAAAATAGTTGTAAGAAATCGGTCCGGTAAGAGCTGATAATAAGTGGTAACAGACAAACAAAAAAAAAACAATAAGTGAAATTAATACTTTCGCATCAAAGTTAAAATTTATTTTTATAGTATTTTAAAATATTATTAGGTACTTAAAGTAAGATTGTTTTGCTCAATTACACGAGAAATTTGATCACGATTCTTTGCTCTAATTTTTTATNGGTATGTCAAAAAAGTTCCCGGACACTGTACAAAAACGTGCTTTATTATAAAAATTAAGTTACAATAAATCCCCTTCAAAGTATTCCCCCCTGGCACTAATGCACTGGTGCATTCTTTTTTTCCAGTTATCGAAACATTTTTGCCAGTCATTTTGTGGTATGCTGTACAGTAGCCGTGCCGATTCTTGTTTGATCTCTTCCAAACCCCCAAATGTGTTCCCCTCATTAAATCTTTCAGTTTATCAAATCATAATGTATAAAAATAATATTTCTACTTTTAACCATTATACTATACATACGAGGTATGTCAAAAAAGTTCCCGGACGACGTTTCGTGTGCGCTGTGTAGTAGCACTGCGTCGGAAACAACTATGCAGTCTTGTTCCTACAGCTATCTAGTATCAGTATACAAAATTTCAAGTCGATCGGTCGCGTTTAACTGTATTTAAAAAAATAATTATAAAAAGTTGTTTATGCCTTGTGCCGATTTTTTGAAAAATGGAAATCGATAAAAAATTAGAGCAAAGAATCGTGATCAAATTTCTCGTGTAATTGAGCAAAACAATCTTACTTTAAGTACCTAATAATATTTTAAAATACTATAAAAATAAATTTTAACTTTGATGCGAAAGTATTAATTTCACTTATTGTTTTTTTTTTGTTTGTCTGTTACCACTTATTATCAGCTCTTACCGGACCGATTTCTTACAACTATTTTGACATTACTGTTTCTTAAAACACACCCATAATTTTTTCAAAAAATAATTTTTTTTTATATAGAAACCTAAGGTGTTACTTTTTTTTTGATATACATTTTTTTCAACTTTACTTTTGGAAATGTTCCGGAAATACGGCGCCCTTTAACCATAAGTTAAATTAAAGGTAACATAACGTATTATAAATTAAAAGCATAAAAATTACTGACAACTTATCTACTAGGCACAAATGGCTGCCGTAGTTAAAAACAACATGCTATTTTTGTGTTAAAATTTTCGATTTTATGTTTTTTCAACTTAAAATTGCTATAACTTTTTTTTAATCGGGTAATTTTCTCTTATACAGAGCGCGTTCAAAACTTGAAACATATGCATAAAAATTTAAAATTTTTCAAATTAACTTTTGAAAATGTTCCAAAAATAGTGCGTCTTTAAATATATGTTAAATTATAGTATATGTTGCAAACTCTACGTTTAAAATAAAAAAATTGTCCCGTCGAGCTATCTTCTACGCGCAAATGACCGACAAATTTATTAAATATTTATTCATATATTACATTTATATATTATAAAACTTGTAATCAGGATATAAATAAGGAAATAGGAGTTCATTTTTCTTTTGAAACAATCCACTAACTTCTTAAAATTAAATAGATTTATATCGAAGTATTTATTATGATAATGATTTTAATCACTGTCAGATATCATCTATACTTATCCCAACTATACATGTCCACACTGTTCTACCCTTTTTTATAAATACCTTTTTATAAACATGAAAAAATTAATTTTGTTTTAATGAGCTTTTGTTCCAAAATTTCTGTTTTTTAATATCTTATAAACTTACGCATTCACAAGTTTGAATAAAATTTGAATCCTCAATGAAATCTGGATCTGATCTTATATTTAAGCTCTTTGGTATATGACTGAAAATTTGACCGATTTCTTTAATTTCACTCATAGCATATGAAATAGTTTTCATTTCTTCTCTGCAAGGGTCTTCATTACATTGAAAAGAATTTAAATCCAAAAGCTACTAGAGGTATAATTATTGAGTTAATATTTATATTTAATTAAGTAAATATCACAAAAAAAAAAACATTTTCATAAATATGGAGATATTATAAATACTAATAAAAATTATAACCGCATTGACTTCACTGCCTATGAATTGTTTAAGTCGACTTGAAAGACGTTCAATAATTTTATGTTTATCGAAAATCAATGATTCATAAATATATTTTTCTTGTACACATTTTGGCGTATCAATCACAATCTACAATTGAAAAAAAGGACATTGAAAATTAATTTTTTTTGTTATTCATTTATTCATTCATAAAACGGGACGAGCCCAATATTTTACAATTTAACAAAGATATTTTAGAAGCTTATGATATAATAATTAATTAAACTAAAACAACTGACAAATTGCAATATAACAAAATTACAAAATATATGTACATAACCATTTTTGATACAAAGATGAATTTTAATTTAACATGAAAAAAAATAAAAAATAAATAAAATAAATAGAAATATGAATAAAATAAAATGGAATTGAATATACATTATTAAATAAGGGGACTGAAACTTGGGCTAAGGTAGAACAAAGGAAGGGTCGGTATTAGCGATTCTCATCAAGCGGATTATCGGGGAGTTTAGAAAGTAATTTGAGGAGGAAAATGGAATTTGGAGGGGGATATTGGAACGCGTCAAGCGTGGAGGAACTTTAAAATTTATAAGGGATAGTAAATCAGGAGAATCAATATTGTTTGAAAGGAGATCTAATAAGAATTTGCGATTTAAGACATGCCTACGATCGGCGAGACTGGAAAGGTTAAGGGAATGGAGTATAGGAGCATAGGAGTGAGGAGGATATTGGATATTGAGCTTAAAAGCAGCAAAGCGCAGGAACTTCCGTTGTACACGTTCCAACATTTCGCTTGCACCAGAAGTAGGTGGGTCCCATAAGACGCATCCATATTCAAGAATAGGGCGAACTAGTGCACAATACAAGGCTTTTAGGGGGGAGATCAAGTGAAATTCTTGGGGTATACGGAAAATAAAACCCAGCATTTTTAGTGCCTTACAACATATTTCTTGAATGTGTTTTATAGGACATAGTGTACGAGTAAGGGTAAAACCCAAGTCACGTATAGAGTCACCAGCAGAAATTAGGGGAATACCATGTATAGAATAAGGAAAAACTAGAGGATTACTTTGGCGCGAAAAAGTCATTGAGGAGCATTTTTGGATGTTGAGGGAAAGGCCAAGGGACTCGCCCCAAATGACTAAACGTTGAAGGTCTGATTGGAGGATAATACAATCGGACATTGAATTTATACGATAATAAAGCTTCATATCATCAGCAAAAATAAGGAGTTTAGCATGGTGAAGAACAGAAGTAGAAGAGTTCACAAACAAGGCAAAGAGGAGAGGAGAGAGAACAGCACCTTGGGGGACCCCTGAAGAAGGATAAAAAAGTTCAGAAAAAACACCGTGGACAGACACAAACTGGGGTCGATCCAGTNAGGGGACCCATGAAGAAGGATAAAAAAGTTCAGAAAAAACACCGTGGACAGACACAAACTGGGGTCGATCCAGTAAATAGGAACGAAACCAGGAGAGTAGAGGTTCACCAATACCTTGTTGATCTAAAACATTTATTAGTAGGGAATGATTAACACGATCAAACGCCTTAGCGAAATCAGTATAGATCACATCAACCTGGCTATGAAGGCGGAAGGATTCAAAAATATACGAGGTAAAGGTGAGGTTGCATGTTAGAGTATAGCGGTTTGGACGGAAGCCATGTTGTTCAGGTATAAGTATATGATTCAAGGAAGGTCGAATAGTATTTAGGACAACAGTTTCGAATAATTTGGAGATATGAGGAAGAATGGTAATAGGACGATAGTTAAGAACATGAGTTGGATCGCCAGATTTGAGAATAGGAGTTATAGAGCCAAGTTTTAAAGAAGAAGGAAACATCCCAGAACTCAGGGATTTATTGAAGATAAGAGAGAGGGGCCAGGTAATTACGTCCCGTAATCTAAATAAATAATCGCCCTGAATGCCGTCAGGTCCGAGAGATTTGATGTTATGGAGAATGGTAAATGATTTGTGTAACTCAATTACGGACACATGGACGATTGAAGGAAGAGGAAACTGTAAGTGAGAAGGATTAGTGGAGGGAGTGATCGAAACTGGTGTATAAACAGAAGAAAAGTATCTGGAGAAGAGATTTGCCGTTTCTATAGGGCGTGTGCTATTGGAGCCGTCATAGACTAAATTACAAGGAATATTTTTGGAAGAATGATGCTTACGCACAAACTTCCAAAATGCTCGAGGATTTAGTTTTAGATTAGATTCAGAGTGAGCAAGATACTCGCGGTGACATTTCTTTGAGAGGAATTTGTAACGTGCTCGGCATAACGAAAAATGACGATAGTCAGCTAGTGAAAGTGACGACTTATACTTAGCATGTGCCAGACGCTTTGAGGATACTAGTTTCTTTAGTTCAGAAGTAAACCAAGGTGGGAATGTTGAGGGACGAACAGTGATTTTAGGAACATAAAGGAGAATAGAAGTGTGAAGAGCATCATAAAAAGTATTCATGGCAGTATCAGCATCTAAGTCCTTAAATGTTTCTTCCCAATTAAAGGAATTTAAAAAGTCATTAATATGACAATAGCTTTTGAAAAATCATAAAAAGAGGTAGTGCTTTGAGGGGTTGAACTGTGAGATGAGTTAAGAATTTGTAAGGATAGTGGAGGATAATAAGCGTCTGGAGATACAGCTGAATCAGAAGCGACATTCACATTTATTAATTTGTAGTTCGAGAGAACAAGGTCCAGGAGAGAGTTATGAGAGTTTAAGTTATAATTTAGTTGAAAAAATCCATGTAAAGAAAATAACTCAGGAACACTAAGGTCTTGAGAAGGGGAGGAAGAGGAATAGCAGAGGCCATATTCATCATTTGACCAGATAATACTGGGGAGGTTATAATCGCCGCAGACAATAAATGAATAGGAAGGATATTGGAGAAAAATATTTTCAATGGAATATAGGTGAGCTCTATATAAATCAACAGAAGAAGAGGGGGGTAGATAAACACCACAAATTATGAATTTAAAGGAATTAAAATGAAAATGAACAAATAATTGTTCAACGTTTTTAACTGGAGAAGGGATTAAGAAAGAAGGGAAATCTTTGTGAATTCCGATAAGGACTCCACCTCCACGTCCGCATAAGCTGGTAAGGGGTGATCTGTCGCATCTATATATGTTATAATTAGTAAGGCCGAGTTCATTAGAATTAAAATTTTCAGTAAGCCAAGTTTCAGTTAAGATTATAAATGAATGATTAAAATAAGTAGTGTTACATGAAAATATAATAATTTAGTGCGGAGACCACGACAATTTTGGTAATAACCATTAATATTATGCGATTTAGAGTATTTAAATTGATCAGAACTTATAGATTTATTGAATTCGTTAATAAAATTTGAAAAATGCGAGAAAAATTTATTAAAGGTAGATTTGGCAGCACAACACTTACGACAGTATGAGGTCGATAATATATCAGACTTGTAGGTGCAACATCCAGGTAGATAAGGTAGAGCGGTAGCGTTGTTGGTAGGTGAATTTAAGTTCGGTGTTTGGTTTGAAGAAAATGAGATCCGTTTTTTGATTTCCTTTTCAGAACTGTAGGGACGCCATTTAAGTATGAAATAGTAAGGTCAGCTTCGCCACTTTTCGTTCGACGATCTAATTCGGAATGACAAGATCGAAGCTGCTCGCGTTCACGTAGTGTCTTGTCACGAACAAGCTTTAAAACTTGATTGTTTGGGGAACGTTTACTAGCAGTATTAAATAATTTTAGAAACTCCACTGCAGCNCATTAAATAATTTTAGTAACTCCACTGCAGCTAATTTATTTTTGAGAAAAATCTTAAGTGGACGAGATGAATGGTCTTCTTCCCAACCTAATGACTTTAATGTCAGGAGGAGCAGAAATTCCCACAGAAGAAATAAGTTCAGATAAGTTCTTTAAGTCTTCACTAATTCTATTACCGAGTTCTGGTGCATTTGATTCAGGGACACCAAAAGCAATTAAATTTGAGCTACATTTTTCANTTAATATTTGAGCTACATTTTTCACGCTCAGATAATTCGAACATTAATTGAGATACTGAGTCATGAGAAGAGCCAGGGTTATTTTTCTCAAGATTTGCAATTCTTGTGTTAAGGGCAGAAATATCATTTTTTAAAGTTATATTTTCAGATTTTAGTTCAGAAATTTGTGATATGAGTGTATCTAGATTTTTTGCGTTTGCTTTACATTGTGCCAAAGTATCACTTTGAATAGATTTTAAATCAGCAATGGCTTTTAATATTTCTTCAGATGTTACGGGCGTAGAGAGAGTTTTATGATTTTTCGATGAATTTGAAGAAGCAGATCTAGTCATTACTTGAGTTTTGGGCGATATTGGGTTCATTTTATGTTAATAAATAGTATGGACTAGCGTTAAAGTCACCAAGAAAATGATGTTCGAAACGAGTTATTGATTCATAAACTAAAAGTATTAGATAGAAATGATAAGAGTGGTTTGTATATTACCAATTTTGTAAGGAGATATGTTTGAATAAAAGTATTTCTGTGAAAGTACTCAGAATGATTCCANTCAATTTTGTAAGGAGTAATGTTTGAATAAAAGTATTTCTGTGAAAGTACTCAGAATGATTCCGCTAACAGAGATAAACAAACACTTTATAAAACAATCGAGTAAATAAGTTTAAGTTAATATGTTAATAAAACTTATGAAAAATATCAAAAAGTGTACAACTAATAGTACTGATATGAGAGGTTATCCAGAGTATTAAATAATGACAATGGTACCATATGTTGAGAAGCATATGTCGAAAATAAGTATAATTTTAATATTAATATCAACGAAGTCATCTGAATGAAATCTCATGTATATATTATAAAGATAGTGTACCACAATTTAAATGAAGTTTTGAATGGCAATAATTTATATTTACCTAGCTAAAGTCAATTTAATTCGGACAGATAACTCGGACATATGTTAAATTAAAGCAAATTATAAGTTAACTTAAAAAAAAATTTTCCGAATACCAAAGATAAAAATAACTATTTTTGCATTAAAATTTTTGGATTTTATATTTTAAATTTCAAATTACTATAACTTTTTGAAAAATATTGGAACAACACAAATTTCTTTTTATATATTATATTATATATACACAAAATATTTTTTTAAATGATTTATAAGCTCATTAAGAGCTATAGCGGACTTCCCCAAAGGATGAAGTTTCTAAACCATTGGTATGATACTCCGGGATGTTTGTTAGTCTATCGCCGAAGAGGGATGGCGACTCCAATTACCAAACTGATCTCTCGTTCGGCAAATGAAGCCGCCTGTGACCGAGTTTCGAACCCGTGGTAGTGCGCGTCAAGCACTGCCGCGTTGCTGACTCGGCCACACTTTCCCTCTAAAACATGTAACATGACAAAAGTATTTATTTATTTTTTTCTATTTGTATAATATATATATATTTGTGTTGAGCCGAATGCGGACTGCGACGACGTTTGTCGGTAAAACTATCATGATAAGGTTTGTTTATGCGCGTGCGAGATAGTCAGCTGTGTACTACTTCAGACCGGTTCATGGACGGCATTTTTGTGTACATTCACCCCGCTCCTTTCCCATCTAGAACGTCATTTGCACTGCTCACTGCATACATTGTCGCCTTATGATTTAAATTGTTCTTAGTAATTTCCGGCACTGGGTATTAAGTTTTTTTTTTTTTGACCCCTACTCTATAAGCTAGCCGTGTTGTCGCCAACGGACCGCCGGGTCAAACGTCGGACGTTTTGTCGGGGAATAGCCATAGTCGGAACTGGTCGTACTATTTTCCGTCCGTAGCGGTAGATTTAGTTGTGTGCGCTGAACTTTAATGTTTCTTGTAATATAATTTTGTTTTTCTCATGAGTGCCCGCTATGTAAAAATGTAATTTTTTTTATCACGGCGTCGGTTAAACCTGCCTCCTGTTTCTTTAGCCCTTCGGGGCGGGTAATGTATAATGTTTTTTTTAATGTTTTGAGCCAGTTTTTTTTAGTGCACCATGCCATAAGCACGTGTGGCGAATTTTTTTTATATTTTTTTGTATAGTTTTTTTGTGTAGGTGCCCCTATTTTTTTTATTTTTTTAGGTCCCGCAACTTGCCAGGCGTGTACAAAACCACCTATCATGTTATATCCATATTTTTTTTTATAGGTTTTATATTATATTTTATGAGTAATATGTATATATTATTGTTACAATGTGGTGACGTAGTGCATTTTATTCCGGGGTGTCTCAACGTCTTGCAAGCTAAGCCCAACTGCCTAAAACCAGTCACATACTTGGGGCGTATACCCACCGTGCTTAGCGGTAATGCCGCGATTAATAGCCGGTTGGTACCCGAAGACGTTCATGGTATTCTCTAATAATATAAGTGTAGATGTAACTAGTATTTTTTTTATTAATATCTGTTTTTTTTCTCTCTTTCTTTGTCCCCTTTAATTTTTAGACGAGGCTTTTTGACCATTCGGTTTTTTGCCTCGTAGTAACTTAATTTTTTTTGTTTTTTTTTTTTTACTTAATAAAATCCCCTTAATTTAACTTAACCATCATATTTTTTTTTTTTTTGCGTGTTCCATCTTCAATGGACTCGTGTATTTTTTTCCTTTCAAAAAACATCTCCCCTTAGTTTATAAAGTACGGGCAACGGCCTTGTATAAGGTCATCCCTCATTAATATGGTTATGTCACAACTGTCACGAGGTTTTGGTGTACATCTACTATCAACGACTCAACGGACATCAACTTTAATATTTATTAATTTTATATTTTTGGTTAATTGTTTTAATATACAAAAGTTAATTTTGTTAAAATCCTACTGTGGTCCGATAATACACTGTGTCGCCCAGTAGGTTGGCGACCCTTTTCTTATAATTTTGTAAAACGCCATGAAAGTTACAAATTTTTCATTGCAGCCAATTAGTTTTATTTTTTTTTATATATTTGTAACCTTTCAAAGATTAACAATTATATTTCAAATCGATTAGTTTCTTATTTTATCAATGTAAATGATTACGACCATTCATAATTGATCTTAAAATAAAAAGTATCGTTGAATATTGATTAGTAGAGATGAACATCCACAGTTCGATATTTTAAAAAAATTGATAGTCTCGATGTTCGATATTTTGACCATGGTGTTATAGTCTCGATAGTTTATTAATATCGATAATTTTAAACAATATTTTTGACTGATGCTAGGAACTTTTTAGAAATAATTATTTTTCTTAACACGTCATATTAAAATACAAACTGAAGTTAATTCATTGTGAATCCACTTTGGTACAAGCATCATCTATTGAATTTGAGTAATTTTGAGTGCGTAAAACTTTATTAATTGTGATAAGAATTATGTTTAATACCACAATTCAAAACCATAATCCTATATACCATGCTAAAATTCTTATTAAGTTATCGTTGAAGTTTTTTGTAATTATGTTTTGTACAGGAAGGGTTTCAAAGACATGTAGAAAATTTTTCAACTCAATTTTTGAAGATATTCCGAAATTTTTGAAAACGTTCAATCTTCATCAAATTACAGATCTTGAAACGTTCTTATAATATTTTTATTATACGCTTATACTTGTGTGACGTCGCTATTTAGGGGTTGAGCCTAAATGCCCGTCGACAGTATTCTAAGAGACCAACGGGGGATATCTGGCTAGGCTATATCTACCTTAGGTACTGAAGTTTCCTATTTAATTTATATTCCCTTAGGGGAACTACCAAGTGTCGCACTACAATACAGGGTGATTTTATTATCATAACCCACTCAATTACTTGCAGAATAATAATAATTTAAACATTTTTTTTTTCATTATCTTTAGTTACACATTATTCTTGAATTTTTAACTATGTAATACTTTTTAAGTTCATCCCTTATGCCTTGGAAGGGGGTCAACTTTGTTTTTTTGAATGGTAACACATATTTTTAATTTAATAAAATGTTTGAGTTTTTAATTTTATAGTAAATGACAATTGAATTTTTAATATAACTTAATTCGTTTATTAGATATAATAATTTAAAGTTTCAAATTTTTGAATTAATATACAGATATAATACACAAGGGATTACAAATATAGGTAGCTAATTGGTTTTTTATAACATCGATATTAGCAGGTACACAGCATTGTTATTATCAATTGTAGTAAGGCACATTGTTATGAGTTTATAAATACACTAACTGACAATACAGAAAGTATATCTATTGATAATCATCAATCCGTGACTCGAAATCACCCTGTATAACACTTTTGGTTAACAACGATATAAATAAATATTTATTAAGTAATTGAAATATTAAATAGATAATACAACCGGCTGGACACCTAGAGATGATATAATCCAACAGGAAGCTGACGGCGACACACACACAATATACGGGGTAACAAAGTTAAGTTAATTATCAAACAAAAGTAGTGATCGCGAAGATGATAAAAGGTTAACTCTCGATAAGGATATCTTATTATGGTACATTGGCCATGAATTGCAAAAATGTTTGTGTGTACAGTCCGCCTTCCTGTTAGTATTGTTGTATGTCACTGTGTTAATTATATATATATATATATCTATTAAACGGTACAATGATGTTATGGGAGACAGAGATATGGGTACATGCAAATGTGATCGTATCTTTTGTTAATGAGGTGACAGTCGATTTATTTACTATGGATTTAATGACTCAAAAACATTAAAATCAATCTAATTGACAATGTTATTATAAATAATTAAGAAGATATGATTTATCGATGTTGGACCACTATACCCTAGAAGTTCAAAACCAACACAAGTTTATATTAACAAGAGATGGTAGTCGCACATAATTAAACATTACCGCATACAAAAAAAAACGGTTATTGATTTAATTCGAATTAAGATAGCAGAATTCGGTGTGATAATGCTCAAAAGAGTCGAAAATACGATAGTTCGATTGTTTTTTGCAAACAAAACATAGTAGACACGCAAGAACATAACCAGGTAGAATAGCGTTAAAAGTTAAATAAAGTTAGTGGAAACATAAATAACAACAGTTATTAGTGTCTAGTAAACCAACGAAACGCAATAGTACGCATAACTAGCAATTGACAATCAATAGCCGCTAATATTTAGTGTTATAATATTTACTTTCATACAATGTTCTTCAAATGCACGTGATGCAAATTTAGGATTGGCAGACCAAATTCTGTGATCTAAATACTCATTAGTAAATTTGTTGTGGGTCATTACTTAATTTTTTATAATTAAATTATATTAATTGAATATAAAAACAATTGTAGTTTATGCAGGAATAATAAATCATTTGAGCCAGTAATACTATTAATACAAAATTATAATCCATTTTTTATCCAATTACTGTGATATTTTCTTATTTCAAAAATTTTTATTTACAGAGACGCCCCACAAAATAATATTGAAGTTCCATTGTTATTATTTTCTCAAAAGCTCTTCCTCTTATAAAAAAAAAAACTTTGAAATTCAGTTATTGTTTTAATTATCTAGTTTTATTATTGTATTAGGTAAACTATATTTTAATATAAAAATGATAATTATTTATAATAATAATAAAATTACACTTACAATACATATTTAAGATAAAAAACTTAAATATAAAATATTTACTGTCAAAGAATTACAATTAATCTGTCTATGTTTAGAAAAATAGTTCATATATTAGATGTTAAACAATTTTCATTTTCATTGATTCAAAATATTGGAAGATCTGTAATACACTTGCTCCCAATTTTGTAGATTTGTCGTTCCAAACAATAAAAATGGACCGCTACAAATAATTGGAAAAGCTGAGGCTATGTAAAATGCGAAATCCCAATTGAAACTTTCAATGTAAAAATTTCTAGCCGCTACAATATCAAGAATATTTCCCAAAGAAAAAAACACATCACTTAAGGCTATAAGACTACCAGCAAATTCTAAAAGCATAATCATATTTTAAAATTAAATTATTTCATTTCGGTTCTTTTTAATAACAAAGAAAATTGAGGTTTAAAACTATATGTAGAAGTTATTATTGATAAAATATTAATTTCGTGTATTGTTATTGTCATAATATTAATATAATTTAGAAACTAAATTTTAAAGTTTTAAAAAAAATGATTAGTTTTTTCATATTTTCAAATTCATAAAGCAAAGCAAAATTATCCCTCTTAAACTTTTTTGATTACTTGAAAGATTTTCTTCAGTGAATATAAGAAACGTGATAAAACGTCATATACATGATTTTCCCCAACCCAACTAATATGATATTGCTCACAAAACATATCTAATTGAAGCTATCATAGTTATAATTTTGAAAAAACTCCTCATTCTTTGTAATGAATAGAAATGTTCTAAAAAATTATGGTTGTCATAAAACAATCATTGTTAAAAATTTGTATTTTATATTGAAATATCTTTAATATAAATCATAGTATAAATAAATATGTAACACTTATTGTCTTACTGGCTTACTAGGACATAAATCCAATGAATTTATTCGTATACTATTTCTCTCGAAGGCTAAAAGTGCTATCGATAAATATATACACACTTTCGTTTGAAGAGAATCACACTTAGTTAATCTTATACATAAAACCATCAATGATGATAATATTAGCACTAATCCAGCGTATGTTTTTCTTATTGTAGTTTTTTTTATTCCATTATTTATGGTTAATGACATTGAAATTAATCCAGCTATTATTGAAAATATCCAACATAACATCCATGGAATACAAACATTTATTCCATTTTTTACTGCGTCACCACCAATAAATTTAGCGCTATAAATTGGTAATCCCGTGGTTATAAAACTATATAAATAACCAAATCTAAAAAATGACAAATATAAATTCAAATTATTTTTTTAGGCTTTAAATAAATTATTTAATACCCAAGTGAAGCAATTAGTAAGCTAATATAAGCTTTTGATTTGAGAATGATTTTCCATGGCGTAGTAAAAATTCTTAATGAATGAATACTCGCATCTTCTATAATTATGTATGGCATCTTGAATTGCATTATAGTCCAAATTATGACCCATCCCAACGCAAACGTACTCAATATATAGTAACTTAAACCATGAGACGTAATTGGTATAACTACTCCACTAAATAGATGACCACTAAATGCTCCAAAGATTGTTCCCGAAAACATAAACGTAGAATATAAAGTTCTATGTGCTTTAGGTATAATTTTTCCTGCTACTGTGCCACCACACGAAGCTACAGGACCAAATGAACATCTGCATAAATTATTATTAGATAAGATTTGTTGGCTAAATTATGAACAACTTTTTATATTGCATTTTTAAGTTGTATTCAAATTTTTTTTTTTTAATTATTTTTTTTTTTTTTTTTTTTTTT
>NW_026099573.1:4348828-4398028 GCF_025091365.1 Daktulosphaira vitifoliae | reverse complement strand
AATGATATGATTATGATTATTGTTTATCTCGAAGCAATTGCCTCAGTCCTACAATAATAGAAGCGAAATCGTACCCAAAGAAAACTTTCAGTTCCTCTTCACGCACAGCCTTTCGCCGGAAAAAGTGAATATTAATAATATTTAAACTGTTATACTAATTCCAAAATACTGCATTTAATCAACTACTAAAATATAGTTGCTGTATCTTAACCAAGGCAACGTCCCATACGTTGACCTTTGGACTCAGATAACCATGTCTACTAATAATAAACCTCCAGATGTACGCGCCGTGCCGCCTATAAAAATAATCAAGAATAAAGTCGTCAGTAATATAAACACAGATAACAACTCACAGTCACAATCAGCAGCTAATAAACGTTCTCTACCTACTTCACCGGTGACCCCCACTTACACCGCTAACTCCATCGCTTCTACTGCTACCAAGAAATCAAGATTCTTTGTCTCTCCAAACCGCTACTCTGTACTTGCCGATAATGAGACCTACTCCGCCAACTCTAACGATAACAATCCAGTTGAAGTCGACATGCAAAGTCAGGGGTCCGTGCACTCTACCACGCATACACAAAAGAAACTAGATCTGCCGCCACCGATATTCGTTAAAGGCGTAAAAGATTTTTTCGAACTATCCAAAGAACTAGTTGCTATCACTGGACCAGACAGTTTCAGCTGTAAGTCAACGTCTTCGCATCTTAAACTCCAGCTTGACACTCCTGATAACTATCGTAAAATAATCCACTTTCTGAAAGACAATGATGCAGAGTACCACACGTATCAACTAAAATCTGATAAAGCTTACAGAGTAGTGTTAAGAAATCTCCATCCATCGACTCCCGTTTCCGAAATCTCAGCAGCAATTGAAGAAATTGGTCATTCTGTCAGACAAGTCACCAATATTATTCATCATCAAACCAAAATCCCATTACCACTGTTCTTTGTAGACCTTGAGATCGATGAGAACAATAGTGATATATTTGATGTCACATCCATACTTCACACAAAAATAAAAGTCGAAGAGCCACACAAACAACGACAGATTCCCCAATGTTTAAATTGCCAATCTTATGGTCATACTAAAAGCTATTGCAGCTATAGTCCACGCTGCGTTAAGTGTGGCGGAAATCATCTCTCCACGAACTGTTCCAAGTCACGCGAAACTCCTGCCACCTGCGCACTGTGCAATGCCAACCATCCAGCAAACTATAAAGGCTGTACTGTCTATAAAGAACTCCAGCAACGACGTCGCCATCCCGTGAGCTCCAATCATGCCCGTCTACAGCATCCACAACAGCCTCAACATCCTCCAGTTGACCAGTCCAACTACCAGCCAGCCAATCAAGAAACTTCTCACACCACTAATAAACCTAGTACTCGATCATACGCTAATGTAACAGGTAACGGCACCACTCAAAATAATACTGATAATTCTTCAACCAATGTTGATCTCATGCTTACCAAATTCCTAGATGAACTTAAATCAATAGTTAACCCCTTAATAAACCTCCTGACCACTGTCATCACCAAACTTATTGAATCCAAAAATGATAAATAATTCATACACCTCTAATTCCCTCCTAATCCTACTTTGGAATGCCAATGGACTTAAAAACCATAGAAATGAACTCCTTATCACTCTCCAGGAAAAAAGAATAGATGTAGTACTTATCTCTGAAACTCACTTTACCAATTTATCCTATGTTAACTTTCCTGGCTACCACTCATACCGTGCAAATCATCCAGACAACTCTGCCCACGCTGGTGCAGCTATATTTATTAGAGCTTCACTCGCTTATACTCCATTACCTAACTTCCATACAAATCACATTCAATCGTGTGCAGTTTCCTTATTGCTCAACAATGTACCTATTACCATAGCAGCGGCATACTGCCCTCCTAAACACAAAATCTCACCGGATCAATTTACTGAATTCCTAGCCACTTTAAATAATAATTATATAGTTGGCGGTGACCTCAATGCTAAACATATTCAATGGGGCTGCCGTGCCTCCAACCCTAGAGGTAACTCTCTCCTTCAAACTGCCTACCACTCTAACATTTCAATTCTCGCTCCACCTAATTACACCTATTGGCCCACATCTCGTCATAAAATGCCTGATATTCTAGATATCTTTGTCGCCAAAATTCCAAATAGCCTACACACACAAACTCAAAATTTGTTAGACCCATGTTCAGACCACTCACCTGTCTTGCTTTCAGTAGATTGCCAACCTCCCGATAAACTCAATTCATCGATGCTATCTCAATATCGAACAGATTGGGAAAAATTTGGTCACACCTTATCTGAGAAAACTGATCTAAAACTTTGTCTAAAAAAATCATCCGACATTGATGATGCTGTTAACCTACTCACAAAAAACATTCAATCGGCCGTCTGGGAATCAGCAATCCAACCTCCTCCAAGAAAGACTGAATTTAATCTTCCTATACACATTAGGAACCTCATATCACTGAAACGTCGTGCACGAGCAATCTGGCAACACTCCAGATACCCATCTGATAAGCGTCACTATAACGCCCTTGCACTAAAACTTAAACGCCTCCTTGCTAGTCATAAATCTGAAGCTTATGCAAACTACGTATCTTCACTTTCACATAATGATGGTTCACTTTGGAAGGCCTCTAGAAAACTTTTACGTATTCAAAATCCACCCCCTACTCTACGTAACGACGATGGTACCTGGGCGGTCTCTGACCAAGATAAATCAAACATATTTATGAAACATCTAGAAAATACCTTCCAACCGCATTATAACATTTTATCACCCAGCAAAATCCAAGAAGTTGAAAGCTTTATCAACTCTCCACTGCAGATGTCCCCTCCTCCTAGAGCCTTCTCCCCTGGTGAAGTTTACTTTAATATTAAAAAGCTCCCAGGAAAAAAATCCCCCGGATTTGATCTAATAACTGCAGAAGTAATCAAAAATTTACCTAAAAAATCTATCTTATTCCTAACACAAATCTACAATGCAATGCTCAGATTATCTTATTTCCCTATTCTCTGGAAATACTCTACTATAATTCTCATATTAAAACCCAAAAAGCCCCCGGACTCCCCGACTTCTTATAGACCAATCAGTCTTCTCCCAATACTTTCAAAGTTATTCGAGAAACTCCTACTAAAACGTATCATACCCATTGTCGACACTGCAAATATTTTACCTAACCCTCAATTTGGCTTCCGCAACAGCCACTCCACCGTTCATCAAGTGCACAGATTGGTAGACAAAATATCCTATGCCTTGGAAGAAAAACTCTATTGCACTGGTGCGTTTCTGGACGTCTCTCAGGCCTTCGACCGCGTATGGCATGCTGGTCTTTTATATAAACTTAAGACTCTTCTCCCTAGTCACTACTATTTAATCCTTAAATCCTATTTAGAAGACCGTCACTTCTCAGTGCGAGTAGGTTCCACCTTTTCTGCTCCTACTTTAATCAATGCAGGCGTACCTCAAGGTGCGGTCACAGCTCCCCTCCTATTTAACATATATATATCTGATCAACCTTCTTCCCTCCATACGCTTGTCGGTGACTTTGCCGACGATAAAGCTATCTTAGCCTCTAGCCCTGATCCTCATTTAGCCTCTAGCTATATTCAGGACCACCTTCACCTTCTCCAAGCCTGGTACAAGGAATGGGGAGTTAAAATGAATGAATCCAAATCGATCCATTGTACTTTTACACTTCGGCAAGGAGTGTGCCCGACCCTCCTCCTTAACAACCAACCCCTCCCCACTGCCCAAAATGTACGCTACCTTGGAGTCAACATCGACCGTCGACTTACCTGGTCAGCTCACATTAAAAATAAAACTCGAACGCTGAACGATCGTTTTCGTCTTCTCCGGCCATTCCTAACTTCTAAAAATATCAAACTACCTACTAAATTACTGCTATATAAACTACTACTCAGGCCCATCTGGTCCTACGGTTTGCAACTCTGGGGCTCAGCCAAAGTATCAAATACAAACCGTATACAAAGGTTCCAATCCAAAGTCCTTCGCGTCATCTCCAAAGCTCCCTTCTATATTTCAAATGATACCCTTCATTCCGACTTCAATTTACCCACCGTCACTAAACTAGCCAAACTCCACTACAAACGATTCAATAACAAGTTAACACATCATTCCAATCCCCTTATTGTCCAACTATCATCTACAACTATTCCAGGAAATCCCCACAAAAGATTAAAAAGACAGTGGTGTCGTGACCTACTTTTATAATTTAAAAAAAAAAAAAAATGTATATATATCAATCCAACTTATTATCACTATTATTAATATTATGTTAGGACTAATACCTTAAATTTAAATTAATATTCATGTTGAAGTACCTCCAATGGGAGGTCTCTTCACTCAGTCTCTTCTGTCTGTTTTTTTTTTCTTTTTATGTTATCACTTAAGCTTATTGTTCAATATTGTAACAGATAGCGTAATAATTAAAATTTTGTTAAAAAAAAAAAAAAAAAATTATTTTTTTTTATCAACGAGAATAAAACCTAGCTCTAGGATCTAAATTCAATAATTAAATCACGCTAAATGCAAAAAGAGCACATGTCCAAGTTTTAAAATTTTTCAGGAAACACAAAAAAATTAATATATTTGAAAAAAAATTGAATTACAAATTGTATGTTTTGAATAATATAGTTTAAGACATGGTATTCATGTTCCTACAATCACTTTAAGAAATATAATTAAACTGTAGTTATCTAAAGGACTTTAAGGTCGTGGATATGTACCGTTTATGCTTCAAGTTGCCATTTATATTTTGAAAATAACCGTTTTCTTATAAATAAATAGCTATAATATGCATGAAAATTAAAATAACATGATTAAATAATATACAGTAGATTATATACTAATATTGAATCACAAATATTTTATATCTTTTAAATAACAAGAAATTTAATTATTTTATTTTATTTTATTAATTCAACGGGCTGAGCCCTTTTTACATGGATATGTACAATTAATACAATAATTAAGTTTATAATACATTCAATACACAATTACATAATATCGTACAAAGTAACAATTTTTTAGAAGTTAACCATTTTAAATTAAGTGTTGAACAACGAACTAGAGAAATGTATGTCCTTATTGGCGCTAGACATTAAACGCCTCAATGGCTCATTAACTAAATAATTTTTGGTAGCATACGGCAGTGGTTCCCAAACTGTGCGCCGCGATGTCTTTTCAGGGGCGCCGCGTCGTCGTAGAAATTTACCTGGTCTAAAAATAAATTTTAACTCGATAACGGCGGCGAGGGTAATGCGACAAAACCGATTACTATAATATCGGTAGAGAAAAATAATTTTTATGTCTCCGACTTCACAAAATTGATAAACTGTTTATCGTTATCGGTTCTGTCGCATTATAACCACCACCATTAATGAGTTTAAATTTATTTTTAGACCATAGTCATGACTTTATGAGACGTTTGATAAAATTTGTTTTCGGATTAGTATGACCGCCAGTCTCGCGTAGTGTGTTGCTCTATCGTGTTCGTCGTTTTTATATAGAAATTTTGTTAATTTTTGTAAATCATGGATCGATTTTTATTGAACAGTCATAATCGTTGTGTAGAGGAGGAAAGTATACCCTCAACCAGTAACAGCCCGACTGTAAAAAAACGAAAATATCGGAAGTATGATGATAGTTACTTGGAATTTGGTTTTACTTCTACAGAAGTGAATGGTGAAGAAAGACCATTATGTGTATTGTGTATGAAAGTTTTAGCACCAGAATGCATGTTGCCAAGTAAATTGAAGCGCCATTTGGAAACGAATCATAAGTATGCGGTTGGAAAATCTCGCGATTACTTTGATAGAAAGAGGAAAGAACTAAAACAGGAAAAAAGTATATTTTTTAATAATGCATCAATACCAAACAATGCATTGATAGCCTCTTATAAAGTTGCTTTTAGAATCGCAAAATGTAAGAAACCTCATACAATTGCAGAAGAGCTTATCCTACCAGCTGCTTTAGATATGGTAAACATTATGATTGGCGAATCGGCTGGGAAATTACTTTCAAAAGTGCCGTTGTCTAATAATACAATTAGTCGCCGAATTCACCATATGGCAGATGATCTCAATGATCAGTTGATAGAAAAACTTAAAGAAAAGGCATTTGGGTTGCAGCTGGATGAGGCTACGGATATTAATAAGGATGCTCATTTGATATGCTACATAAGGTTCATAGATAATGATGACATGGTAGAAGATTTACTCTTTTGTAAAAATATTACAGCTGGTGCCAAGGCTCAGGACTTATTCGAGATTCTTGATAATTTTATGTCTGAAAATAGTGTAGATTGGACTAAGTGTGTTGGTGTCTGTACTGATGGCGCTCGTTCTATGTCTGGCTGCTATGGAGGATTACAGGCGCTTATTCAAAACAAAGCTCCTGATGCACTGTGGACTCATTGTATTATTCATAGAGAAGCACTTGCATCAAAATATCTGAGTCCTGAACTGAACCAAGTCTTAGAATGTGTAGTGAATGTGGTCAATTATATAAAAACTCGTCCACTGAAATCGAGATTTTTCAAAAAACTATGTGAAGATATGGGAGCTGAACACACAAGTTTGCTGTACTATAGCAGTGCACGATGGTTGTCGCGCGGTAATATGATACTACGTACGTTTGAACTACGAGAGGAAATTTATGTATTTATTAAAGAAGAAGGACATAAACATGCCAGTGAATTTTCCAATAAAGAATTTTTAATAAAATTGGCATATTTGTGTGACATTTTTGATAAACTGAATGAACTGAATACCTCTTTGCAAGGAAAAAATATGCACCTTTTGAAGTCAATGGAAAAAATTTCAGCTTTTATTAAAAAACTCAAATTATGGAGAAGAAAAATGAATGAAGGCACGAGTAAGGATTCTTTTTTAACTTTACAGCAGTTTTTGACCTCTAACGGAGTTAAAATCTCTCAAGATATGAAGTCTATTTTTGTAGATCACCTATCACAACTCGTCATTTGGTTTGAAAAATACTTTCAAAATGAAAATATAGATAAATTTTCTTGGATTCAAGATCCATTCAACTCTACTGCTCCATCTGAGTTTACTTCTACCGAAGAAGAGAGTCTTATCGAGTTGTCTTGCGACAATAGTTTGAAGACTAAATTTAGCAGTATAGATTTAACCAAATTTTGGATTTCTATAAAAGATGAATATCCTCTTTTAAGTGATAAGGCTCAACGTATTTTAATTCCGTTTTCGACATCATATTTGTGTGAAGCTGGGTTTTCGGCGGTTGCAGTAATAAAAAGCAAGTATCGAACCAAAATCAATGTTGAAAAAGAAATGAAAGTAGCTGTGTCTTGTTTAATTCCAAGATTTGAAAAAATGTGCAGTGATATGCAAGCACATCCATCACATTAATTTTATACCTATCTATTTCGACCTCTAAATATAAACGTAAATGTAAATCTTCAAAAATAATTAAAATGTGTAAAAAGTATATAACTAAAATTAAATAAATATTCTTGTATTATAATTAAAAAATTGTCTGGTTTTTATTTGTTTTTTTATTCATTTTTTATGATTAGTCATGCTATGTCTTGGGAAGGGCGCCTTGAGAAAAGTTTAGTTCAAAAAGGGCGCCGTGAGCTAAAAAAGTTTGGGAACCGCTGGCATACGGGACAAAAAAGGGAGTATAAGTTCTGGTAGAGCACTGAGGAACCTTAAAATTAATAAGAGAAACCAGTGCAGAGGACTCGACCTTGCCATTAATTATTCCTTCTAAAAATCTGATGCCTGCAGTATACCGCCGTTCAGCTAGGGACTGTAGTCCCAGTTCATTGGCTATTGGAGAATAGTCATGCGGAGTACATGGAATTTTAAGTAAGGCACTGGCAAAATACAAAAATTTGCGTTGAACCCGCTCAATTTGCAATGAACCATTTGCTGTATGGGGATTCCAAACAACACAACCATATTCGAGTATTGGTCTTACTAGAACACAGTATAACGTTTTAATAGATTTTTTTAGCTGATAGTCTTTTGCCAATCTTAGTAAAAAGCCAAGTGATTTAAACGCCTTATAGCAAACATAATTAATATGTTGGTTAGGGTCAAGGTTAAAATTTAATCTTAATCCAAGGTCCATTACAAAATTAGTCTCCCGTTGTATGTTTATTGACTCAAGGTTATAAGAAAACACTAATGAGGATTTTATCCTATGGAACGTGAAAACCCGACACTTTGAGATATTAAGTGTTAATCCTAATGTACTAAACCATTTATAGAAGGAATTCAAATCAGACTGTGACTAATAATAGAAATATGTTATGTTCTATTTTGCCTTGCTTGAGGTGTCTCAGTTTGTAACGAAAATATAAAATTCCAAAATGATTGCAATGCTGGCTCTGGAATATATTTCGCTAGTTGCTTCAAATTTTTCATTTTACTTTCAAAATTGATAAGCTTGAAGTATAAACTAGTATTTTTGGGTACTTTATGAGCATTGCATTGCTTTTTCTCAATTTGAAATCGTATGATATTATTCCGTCAATAAATTCACTTGCCTTAATTATTCCACATTTTTCCGATACACATTCAAAATAATGGTACTTAGAAATTAAAAATTTTTCAATTGTACGACGTTGTTTAAATGTTTTATTACGGCTTAATCATTCTAATGCGTTAATATTTTTAATATAGAATTGTGGAAACCACATTTGACATATCTTCTACATAGTCTTCTAAAATGTATAGACGATCCACTCTGTTCAGTTGTTTTTTTATCAATGCAAAGTCACGATCACACGGCAAAACAAAAGTCCTCTTTGTGGAAAAAACAACTGAACTTTTTTGAATTTTTTAATTTCAATAAAAGCCATAATCATTCTGAGTAATGCGTGGTTTTTGTTTTGCTCAGCACAATTGCTACAAAACAAACGTAATTCCTTAACATCATCATCAACAAAACTATTAATATTGTCGTAACACAGGAAAGAGAATGGTGTAGTGAAAGTGTGAATGTGTAACTGTGTGTACGAAGACGAATATGAGGGGGTGGTGCCTGCTGTCTAGGTATTCACGTGCGTGTTGTCGTACAGCAGTCACCGTGCTCGGCTGACACTCCGGGTTAGCTGTGGGTGTCGAAAGGCTGTTGTTATAGGAAGGGAGAATAAGAGTAACACCTAGGTATGAGGTGCAGACGAAGTGCAAGACACAAATACTCTGAAATGTCGAGGAAAAGAGTATATAGGTTAGAAGAGGAATAAACAAAGACTTTACTTTAAACAGTAAGCCGGACAGCGACAACCGAGTACTGAGACTGATGAATGACACAAGGCACTGGAGTCGACTGACCACGATGGTCAGGTCTATTGGGTTTTTATAATAATTATACTTATTGCCGATTTGGCAATAAATATTATTTGTTAATTCATCAGTCTCAGGCAGCGGATGTGCTGTCTGTATTTTATTAAAATAATTCTCACGATTATGAAAACGTGACACCATCACAATATAGTGAACCAAAAAAGAGCATACATCATTTGGCCTTTTTCTTGCTGTTACCTCATGATAAATATAACAAAATAAATTATTCGTGTTTAAATTATGAATACCAAAAGTATTGACAGATAACTGACGATAATAATATACTTCCTGCACCGGTATTTTAGGTAAGTCAACTATAGCCATAAAATCAAAGCAAAAACCTAACACTTTTTTATTCTGTTGATAAATCTCTATTGTTTTTTTTAATATTATTATAATTTTATAGCAAAATTTTTGCTTCTATTTTTATGAACTAGTAATTCCGCAGCAGCAACTTTTTTTGTAACATCATTTAAATCTTTACTCATTATTTTTGTATTTAATTCTTCGCATTTTGAACAAGCATCTTTGACTGGAGCACCAGAGCTTAATGAAAAATTATTCTTAAAATACTCCTTATAATATTGATATTTAATTTTACCTCCTAATTCTGGATACTTGTCTATAAACATTGTGTGCATAGTTTTAAAATTTAATTTATGGTCTAAATATTTTTTCAATCGTGTTGTGTAATGAGAATCTTTAGTTGGAAAACTTTGTATACCATTATGTTTTGTATGTTCATGTATTTTTGTACTATGTATTATATTTTTGTATTATGTATGTTCATGTATTTTTAGACAATACTCATATAGCATAGCATTAGCACTAATATTTTTGCCTCTCATATCAACTGGGGTAATATTATTTTCTAGCAAATCGACTAGCCGTCTAATCTTTTTATTAGAAATATTATAAACGTTAATGAAAGCCTTCTTACATACTTGAATATGCCGTCTATCTACTATTAAAAAATACTGAACACTTGGATTTATTTTTTATTTTTCTTCTTCTGTTTCTATTCGTTTTCGTTTTCTAGTAATTTCTTTTATTTCTATTGTTCGTTGAAGATGAAGGTCTTGTTCATTTCTAGAATGCAGCTCATAAAATATTTTCATTATATCTTCAAGTTTTTCTTGTTGAATGTCTTTGAGACATTTTTTTGAACAACTGTTAATCGAAAATATTAATGTAAAAATATAAAAGCTACTAGTTATTAATAGCGAACAAAACCAACTAAATATGATAAAATTACCATTGTTTACGGTTTAATGAAGGATCATTTTTTGCAGCAACTATTTTTCCAATCCAGTTTGTATGTTTCTTCCTATTGATTTTTGCTTGCTTAATAATATTTCTTTTATATTTATCATTGTTAGAAACACCTTTTTTTCTTTTGAGAGGACTAATACACACGACGTCTGAACTCATATTTTAAAGCTTTACACGTTATGATCGTTTGTACACGGCTACAACGTTTCAACTAGTACAATATTTATTCACTGATAATCATTTTATTTTATAAGTAGTTATAGCAAAGTTTTCACCATCACAATCTTTGCTTATAAAAAATTGTACTAAATTAAATTTATAAATAAAACAATATTACATGTCACACAATAAAGTGATTTCACGAAGTTTAGTTCCGATAGTATTACTAAAGTATAATTTTGATGCAAATAGATCACATGTCCAGGACATGTGCCTTTTCTGCAATTAACGAAATTTTAAATTATTTTTAACGAGGATCTATTTAATAGGACATGTGCCTCGTCTGCTCAAAATCATGTATTTATCAACATTAAATTCGATTATGCAATTAAGTGATTTTTGTAAAATATTGGACATGTGCCCTTTCTGCATTTAGCGATTATAATTATTACAATACGTGATCATTTTTTTTTATAAAATATAAAAACATGTTTTGAATCAATCATTTTCCTTTATAAAGCCTTATTGGTAATTGTTATTTAATGAGAAATTATTTAATAATTTATGAAGTGTAAAAAAAAAATTATATTTATAGTGAATGATATACATAATTTCAATTAATTATAATTAATTTCAATAATAATTATTATTGGCTTTATTCAATCAATTTTGAGTTTCATTTATGTACAGTCTTGTAATTTATTAGTAAATAAAATATAGATAGGTTATTGTGACTTTTTAATCAAATTTCCGGTTGAAGCTGTGGATATTTTTCATTATAAGAAAGCAAAATATGGTCAATTATCTAATACGAAAAATTAAGAAAGATTTAAAAGAAGTCAAACTAGAAACTTTCATAATAATCCTATTATTATTGATTGTTTGAGCACACCCTTAAGAAATCGTTTGTTGAAAATTTAATCGTTAGTTAGTACTATTGTAGCTACTCAGGTATCGTGTGGTTATACTGCAGCGCTATTAGTTCAGATAGTATTAAGTTTTTTAGCTTCGATGCGAAGCTGAGAAGGTATTGGTTTTACTAAGATGTGTTTTTTTTTTTTGTCTGTTATCACTTTTTCTCAGCTCTCACCGAACCGATTTCTTTCAATGATACGTCAAAAGATCACAAATCGTATCTAGTCAAAGACATTACCTTCAAAAATTGAAAAAAATTCCCTCGTTCCCCGTAAATGGGGGAAACCTCCAAAAAAATTACAAATTTAAAAATCGTTAATTTTCGAAATTTTTTCAATTTTTTTTACTTAAAATTACTATAACTTTTTTAAAAATAACCAAATCAATATAATTTTTTTTTATATAGATGCATGGTATCATTATCTTTCTTTTGGTATATTTTTTTTGTAAATTTACCTGCCCATAGGGGGGGATTTAAAATGACAACTTTTTGACAAAAAATTAATTTTTTTAACTTAAATTTTGAAAGTGTTCCGGAAAGTCTGACACTTTTATATATATATCTCAAATTAAAGCTAATGTAATATACTTTATCCTGAAAAAAAAAAAATTTTGTCCTTTTTTGTCTTCACGGTGAAAATAGCTACGGAATGCTATTATTGTGTGAAAATTCTTGATTTTATTTTTTACATTTTTAACTTTATAATGCTTTAACTTATTGAAAAGTGTATGGATCAACATAATTTTTTTATGAGAAATAATATTTATATCCCTTTTTTATTCGACATACTTTATCTTAATCAGGATATTAATAAGGAACTAGCAGATCATGTAGCTTTTGGAATAATCCATCAATTTTTTTTAAATTAAACATTATCTAAAGATTTGCATCGAAGCGTTTTTTTTGATAGTGATTTTAATCACTGTCAGATATCATTATACTTGATCCAACTATGCCACGTCACTAATGTGCCGCGACCCCACTGTGCTGGGTTTTTTTGACCCCTACTCTAAAGGCTAGCCGGGTTGTCCCCAACGGATCGCCGGGTCAAACGCCGGACGTTTTGTCGGAAATTAGCCATCATCGGAACTAGTCGTTGCTAATTTTCGTCTGTAGCGTTTTTTTTTTTTTTTATTGTTGTGTGCGCTATAACTATTTTATATTATATTTTTTTGCCGTGAGTGACCGATATTTATTTATTATGTAATTTTTTGGTGTATTGGCGTCGGCTAAACCTGCCTCCATATTCGTTAGACCTTCGGGGCTGGTATTGTATCTTTATTATTTTATAATGTTTTGAGCCAGAATTTTTTTTTTATTAGTGCGCCGTGCCATAAGCACGTGTGGCGAATTTTTTTTTATTATTAAAATTTTTTTTTAGGTGCCCCTATTTTTTATTTAGGTCCCGCAACATGACAGGCATGTTACAAGACCACCTATCATGTTATATCCATATTTTTTTTATAGGTTTTATATTATATTTTATGGGTGATATGTATTATTGGTACAATGTGGTGACGTAGTGCATTTTATTCCGGGGTGTCTCAACGTCTTGCAAGCTAAGCCCAACTGCCTAAAACCAGTCACATACTTGGGGCGTATACCCACCGTGCTTAGCGGTAATGCCGCGATTAATAGCCGGTTGGTACCCGAAGACGTTCATGGTATTCTCTAATAATATAAGTGTAGATGTAACTAGTATTTTTTTTATTAATATCTGTTTTTTTTCTCTCTTTCTTTGTCCCCTTTAATTTTTAGACGAGGCTTTTTGACCATTCGGTTTTTTGCCTCGTAGTAACTTAATTTTTTTTGTTTTTTTTTTTTTACTTAATAAAATCCCCTTAATTTAACTTAACCATCATATTTTTTTTTTTTTTGCGTGTTCCATCTTCAATGGACTCGTGTATTTTTTTCCTTTCAAAAAACATCTCCCCTTAGTTTATAAAGTACGGGCAACGGCCTTGTATAAGGTCATCCCTCATTAATATGGTTATGTCACAACTGTCACGAGGTTTTGGTGTACATCTACTATCAACGAATCAACGGACATCAACTTTAATATTTCGTAATTTTATATTTTTGTTTAATTGTTTTACTATTGAGCGAGACCTCAATAGATTGGCGACCCTTTTCTTGTAATTTTTCAATGCGCCATGAAAGTTACAAATTTTTCGTTGCGGCCAATTAATTTGATTTTTTTTTATATTTGTAACCTTTCAATATATATATATATATATATATATATATGTGTATATAACACATGTAAAGAAAAATAGCGTATATTTTATTATTAGTGTAACGGTGTATTAATTTAGTACCGTCGCCGTCAACCGCTAAAAAGAAGCTATGCAGGCAAAACATTACATAATTAATATATTACATCAAAATATAGGACTATGTGTATCGCATATTTAATTATAGACATATCTAGAACAGTTATAGTTATATCTTAACATAGTTATACTTAGAAAAATCTATTTAAATTGAGTCATTATTATTTTACAATTATTCCTTTAATTGATTTTTGTTATTTTCATTGACTAATTAGCTTATAAAATACTTAAAGTAAGTAGGTACTGACCCAATAATAAAACGAAGTAAAGACACAATTATCCAACTTTTCAATTTTACAGCCACTATAGGAATAAAAATTAAACAAATTGAAGTAACAGTCATACAAATTGTCATTATTTCTTTTTCGTATCCTCTATTGGCATATACTCCTCCTGGAAATACAGTAACTAACATACCACTGAAGTAAGATGCCATTGCAATAGCTTGTTCTTCTAACGTCCAATTTTGTCTTTCTTCTTTTGTCGTAGAATTTATTCCAACATTAATTACTGCATTTGGACAATGATCAGAGTAAGATGCAGCAACTAGTGGTGTTGTCATCATAACCATCATCGAATATGTAAAATGCAAACGAACAGCTATCATGAATGCGTAAGCCATAAACAACATAACCAACCAACCAATCATTGAGTATATCTATAACGTAGACAAAAAAATCTATTTGCTGTGATTCATATATACAGTTATTTTGATGTCTGAGACTCAAATATACCATTCATAATGGAATAAATACCATAAAATAGTTTTACCATATAAAAAAAATTTACCAATCATAAGTCTCTTACATCTCCCTCTCTGTCGTGATGTGTGGCAACACTGTATCATTGTTTATCAATGTTCATGTTAAAGGTTAAATAAATTTCGTTAAATAAAATATAAGTATGAAAATCATGTGACCTGCGTGTACTTATTTTCTAAATAACAACAATAATTTATAACATGGCGCAGTCGAAAGGATTGTTCTTTTATTATTTGTGTTAATTATAAATAAAGAAAAAACAAAAGTGACCATGGAAGGGCTCAAACCACCGTCAGAACTTAATATTCGTGAGGCACAAATCGAATGGCCGAGATGGAAAAAAAGTTTTAATGTGTTCAGCATTGCAGCGGGCATATATAAGAAAAAACATATTGAACAAATAAATATATTTCTACACATAATAGGCGAAGAAGCCAGGGACGTGTATGAGACATTGGTGAGCGGACAGGAACTTGAAAGTGTGGAAGAAATTATAAAATTATTCGATGAATATTACGAACCTAAAATAAATGAATGTGTCGAAGCATTTCAATTTAATAGCAGGAACCAAAGAACAGATGAAAGTTTCGAAGAGTATCTTGCGGCTTTGAGAAAGCAACTGTATTTTTGGAAACATGAAAGACCGACTAATAAGAGATCGTGTTGTTGCTGGTGTTTATGACAAAAAACTTCAAGAAAAACTATTAAATGAAGCAAATGTAACATTGGATAAGGTAATTGATGTGGCAAGAAAGTTTAATGCGGCAATGAAACAATCTAATGTAATGAACACGACAGAAGAAGAAAATGCAATACTTAGAATTAAAAAATCAAGTAAAAATTACAGAAGTTCATTTGTAAAGAACATAGAAAATTGCAAAAGATGTAGCAAGACACATGAGATCAATAAATGTCCGGCATATCAAAAGAAGTGTATCAAATGTGATAAGTTTAATCACTTTGCAAAAATGTGCAAAGGAAGAAACGCAAAGCAAAGTGATAAACATAAGAAACAAGTCAAATTTAGTCATATTAAGTCAGTGGGAACTAACAAAGAAGACAGTTGTAGTAGTGATGAACTATGCTTAGGGTCACTAATTAAAATCAACCGGAAAAAAATCAAGGTTCAACAACTCAATGGGAGGAAGATTTGGTAATCAAAGGAAAGAAACTGAAATTCAAGTTGGACACTGGAGCAGAGGCAAATGTAATACCGTTAAGAAGTCTAAAACTAGCTGGTCTTACTCCATTATCAGTAAAGAAATGCAAAGAAAAATTAATCAATTATTCAAGTACAAATATTGCTACTTTTGGTAAAGTTAATTTAGATTGTATAACTAATAAGAGTAAATTATAAAACTTAGAATTTTTTATTGTGGATAGTGATTCACCTATTTTGGGTTTAGAGTCTTGTATTAAATTAAAACTAATAAATAGAATACAAGAGTGTAATAGGATATGTCAGAAAGACCTATTAAAAGAAATTGAACAAAGATTCAATCATTTATTTGAGGGAATAGGTAATTTTAAGGAAAATTTTAAGTTAGTAATGAAAGAATGCTATTCCAGTAGTACATGCTCCTAGAAAAGTTGCTTTTCCTTTGTTAGATCAATTAAAGAAAGAATTATGTAAGTTAGAGAATATGAATATTATAAAGAAAGTTAACACACCTACAGATTGGGTAAACTCAACAATAGTAATGAAAAAAACTAATAATGAGTTGAGAATATATTTAGATCCACAGGATCTAAATAAAAATTTAAAAAGGGAATATTTTCCACTCCCAACTTGTGATGAAATAATAAGTAAAGTGAGTGGAGCCAAAGTGTTCAGTAAGTTAGACGCCAAAAAAGGGTTTTATCAAATTTCTTTAGATGAGGAAAGTGCGAAATTAACAACTTTTAATTCACCATTTGGTAGGTATTGTTTTTGTAAACTATCTTTTGGTTTGAACATTGCTCCAGAGGTATTCTATAAATATTTTTCTCAATTGTTAGATGGAATAGAAGGAGTACAGGTGTATATGGATGACATAATAGTATCAGGTAGAAATGATGAGGAACATAAAAAGAGACTATTAGAAGTGTTATACAGATTAGAAAAGAACAATGTAAAATTAAATAAAAACAAGTGTGAATGGGCAGTGAATAAGTTAATTTTTGGTGGTCATGAATTTTCAAGTGATGGTATAAAACCAGATCCAAGTAAAGTAAAAGCAATTAAAAATATGCCTGCACCAAAGTGTAAAAAGGATGTAGAAATATTTTAGGTATGTACAACTATGTGTCTAAATTTATTCATCATGCTTCAAATAAAACAAAACCTCTTAGAGATTTGATTAAAAAACAAACAGATTTTCAGTGGAGTGTTAATGAGGATAGAGTGTTGGAGGATCTCAAGAAAAGTTTATGTGAAGTACCAGTATTACAATACTTCAATCCAAATGAAGATATAGTATTAGCTGTGGATGCGTCGCATAGTGGTGTTGGAGGTGTGTTGCTACAAAACAATTTACAGGTAGCATATGCGTCAAAAGCATTAACAGAAACTCAAATGAGATGGGCGCAGACAGAAAAAGAGACTTATGCAATATTTTGGGTATGTGAGAGATTTCATCAATATATTTATGGTAAAAAAATAATAGTGGAAAGTGATCATAAACCGTTAGAAGCTATATTTAAAAAACCATTGGTTTTTTAATATACTTTTAATATAATTTTCTATACTCCGTATAGAATTCAGAGAATGAGGATAAGACTACAGTTATATGTGTTTGATATTAAATATAAAAAAGGTTCATTAATGTTTATAGCGGATACACTATCTAGAGCTTATATAGAGGAGGATAATAATAAAGGTGCATTAAAAATTAGTAGTATAGAGGTGCAAAACACTTTAAAGAACTTTCCAATGTCTAAAAGTAAACTGGAGGAGTATAGAAGAGAAACAGAAAAGGACGAGGTCTTTATTAGAATAAAAAACTGGATTAGATCCGGATGGTCTAGTTATGATAAGCTAGAGGACAGATATAAAGACTTTTGGCAACATAAAGATTCTTTTACTATAATTAAAGATATAATTGTAAAGGACAATAGAATAGTAGTACCAACTTCACTACAAAAAGAAGTGTTAGATATAATACATTTCAATCACTTAGGAATTAATAAATGTAAACTAAGAGCTAAAAGAACAGTGTTTTGGCCAAGTATGAATAAGGACATCGAACTTAAAGTAAAAAGTTGTGAAGTTTGTTCCAAATATGCTAAATCTAAAAGTAAAGAACCAATGAAGCCAAGTGAAATTCCAAATGAGGCGTGGCAGATATTAGGTATGGATATATTTAGTATTTATAACAAAAACTTTTTACTAGTGGTAGACTACTTTTCAAAATATGTGGAAATTGAACTAAGCTCTTTGGATAGCAAACATGTGATTGCAGCACTAATAGCAATATTTGCTAGATTCGGTATTCCACAGGTACTTAAGTCTGATGGAGGTAAGCAGTTGACATCAGAAGAATTTTTAAATTTTAGTAAAGAGTATGATATTGATTTAGTGAACTCATCGCCAACATATGCTCAATCTAATAGTATGGTTGAGAGAGCGATACAATCAGTAAAAAAAAGTGTTGTATAAAGCCTTAGAGGAAGGATTAAATTGGAAAAAGTGTTTAATGGAATACAGGAATACTCCTATATGCGATCATTTATCATCTCCCTTAGAGATCTTGATGAAACGAAGTGTTAAAACATTACTTTCAGGTTGTTTAAGTAATAAGATACTATCTAATGATGAGATAAGAGAGGAGTTGGTTAAAAAATCTAGTAATCAAAAGCAATATTATGACAGGAATGTAAAAAAACCTGATGAGTTTGAAGTAGGAGATTTAGTTTGGTTGCAAATAAGAAGAAAAAATAAATTATGGAATAAAGGTATTATAATAGATAAGGGCACTGGTGAAAGAAACTTCAAAGTAAAAGTTGACTTAGGAGGAGTATTTGTTAGAAATAGGAGATTCATAAAAAAGAGAATTTAATATAGGAATATTATATTGTATAAATATTACACTGGGTAACAACCAAAAAAAAGTCATGGGTTTCTCAGCTGATTTAGACTAATTTTAGTGTTCTGAGTCCGAATATCACATTGATTTTGCTGTATCAGGTCAACTTTTTGAGATACAGCCATATGCCTAAATGACCATTTTTCCCTGAAATGTAAGCCTTTTTATACGCTTCAATATGCTAATATTAGGGGTTTTAAGGGGATTATTCAGGACATATGAAAACAAAAGAAGCCTTTAAGATTGTAACAGTTAATCATTCCAATAGATGCCTTTTATTCTTATTGTGTAAAATTTATTCTAATTTTTATTGTCTGACAGTAAACTGCATATTTCTATCTATTTCAGATTGATATGGCTTCTGCGCGACGTTCATGCATGAATAATCCTGACGTTTTCTGCTACATCTGCGGAGAATACACGCTTTCAGTGGACAGGAAGAACATCACGGGATTTGTGAAGAACGCCTACCAGGCTTACTTTAAAGTCAAGCTGGGTGACCAAGATAATCCCTGGGCACCGCACACGGTCTGCAAGAACTGCGTGGAATACCTCCGGCGGTGGACGAAGGGCACGAAAACTTCACTGAAGTTTGGGATTCCGATGGTTTGGAGGGAGCCCTTAGACCATGCATCGGATTGTTACTTCTGCGCTATCAATACTACTGGCATCAACCGGAAGAATCGGCACAGCCTCCAGTACCCCGACCTTCCATCTGCCCGCCGCCAGTTGCTCACTGCGAAGAAATTCCAGCGTTCACAGAGCTTCCTGACATCCACGACGAGGCCACCACTGCAGACGAGGGAGGATATATAACAGACGAGGAGTATGAAGCACAAGATGGTCGGCAGCCCTTTTCACAATGTGAGCTTAATGATCTTGTTCGGGATCTCAGCTTGTCGAAGACTTCATCCGAGCTGTTGGCCTCCAGACTGAAACAGAAAAATCTACTTGGCGAGGACGCGCGTATCACTTTCNTGGCGAGGACGCGCATATCACTTTCTTTCGTAGAAGGAATGATGACTACATGGGCTACTTCTGCCAGGAGGAAGACCTAGTGTACTGCCGAGATGTCGCCGGTCTTCTTGTTAAACTCGGGGCTCCTACATACGATCCGAGAGATTGGCGACTCTTTATTGACAGCTGCAAGCGCTCTTTGAAGTGTGTGCTCCTCCACAACGGGAACGAGTTCGCCTCAATCCCTCTTGCTCACTCCACAACTCTCGTAGAGAAATATGAAGCAGTGAAGTACGTGCTCGACAAAATCCAATATGAGCAGCACCAATGGTTCATCTGCGTCGACCTCAAGATGGTGAACTTTCTACTTGGTCAGCAGACCGGGTTCACGAAATACCCATGCTTTATATGTATGTGGGACAGTCGAGACAGAGCCCAGCACTATGTAAAGAAAGTGTGGCCGCCACGAGAGCAGTTAGTACCTGGTGCGGGAAACATCATAAACGAACCTCTTGTTGACCGGGAGAAGATATTGATCCCACCGCTACACTTGAAGCTTGGGTTAATGAAACAGTTCACGCGTGCTCTGGACAAGGATGGGAGGTGCTTCAACTACCTGTGCCGAGCCTTTCCGCGACTGACCATTGAGAAGCTGAAGACCGGCATTTTCGATGGGCCACAGATACGGCAGCTCATAAAGGACACAGAGTTCGAAAAGTCCATGAACACGTTAGAGTGCGCCGCGTGGAAATCGTTTGTGCAGGTGGTGAAGAACTTCCTGGGGAACACGAAGGCAGCAAACCACGCCAGACTCATCAGCAGCATGATAGAGGCCTTTCAAAAGCTCGGGTGTTTGATGAGTATAAAGATGCACTTCCTGTTCTCACACATGGAGAAGTTTCCTGAAAACCTTGGGGCGATGAGCGACGAGCAGGGAGAAAGGTTCCGTCAGGACATGCGCCAAATGGTGGATAGGTACCAGGGGAGGTGGGACGCAGTCATGATGGCGGACTACTGCTGGATGCTGAAGAGAGACAACCCAGCAGCTGCTCACAATCGGGAATCGAAGAAACGCCGATTTATGCCGTGAACTCTGAACTTTTGTGTCACGTACTGCTCATTGTTATACTAATATTATGATAAATATTCTTATTTAATTTGATGGAGTAAATAAAAACTTAATAAATTTGCATACGTTGACTTTTATTTCTTGAGGAAAACGGAAAAAATCTTCCGGGGTTTCTCAGCAGATGATCCAAAGAAATGTTTTTTTACGAAAAATCGATTTTTAAAAATTTCTGTAGCAAAAAATCCTGACCTGATAGAACAAAACCAAGGTCATTTTCGGACTCAGGGCATCTAAATTAGTCTAATTCAGCTGGAAAACCCTAGACTTTTTTAAAAAAATATTTTTTTGTTTTTTGCAGGGATTCGGAAGGGAGCGAATTTTGTTCCGTTCCAATATTTATTCCGGAACGGAACTTTTCCTAAAAATCAAGTTGGAATGTAAAAGTTTGTAAAAAGAATATAATTATTAAACATACATGCAGGGATACGGAACGGAACAAAAATATTGTTCCGGAACGTGAAATTTCGTTCCGTTCCGAGTTTGCTCCGGAACGGAACTTTTGCTAACAAACGTTCCGATNATAAATTGATGTTAATTTATTATTTTATAAAAAAAGAGAGATGTCGTGATGTGTGGCATCACTGTATCATTGTTTATCAATGTTCATGTTAAAGGTTAAATAAGTTTCATTAAATAAAATATAAGTATGAAAATCATGTGACCTGCGTGTACTTATTTTCTAAATAACAACAATAATTTATAACACTCTCAATCTCTTTTGTATCAACAGCTCAAATAATATTTTTATCAGACACAGGGCTATCAAGCCAGTATTTAAGTAGGGGCATAGGAAGACTCTTACCCCAGCAGCACTTTCTATATTATTTTATTTTTTAGCATCAGTAAAATTAAAATTTTTCAAAATGTTTTTTTATCAAAATACTTTTTCTCTCAGTTTTTTTTTTCAATTTTCTATAGTTTATGAAGGACCAAGTTGTCCTTTATAACAAATGGTCACCTCTAGTGATTAACTTCGAAATATTAGGTATAATGCAATACAATAGTATAACACATTTTAGAAAAATGATATGAGATTACCCTAAAATATTTTTAAATAATATTCCTAAATATTTTAGGATCCGAGCGGGAAAGCATGTTGCAGTTTAGTGAAGGTACCGTGTTCTGTTTTTTACAGAAAAAATCTACCGCCTAATTATACATGAATTACCGGCAACAATTGAGTTATTTTTCTTAATTGCTTTATTTTAATTAAGAACCAGTTGCTGCTTGGATAATATAACTGTTTTATTTCCGCAATATTATATAATGATATATTTTATTTTCTAGTTTAATTAAAAATCATAATTTTAATAATACAAAATCATCTTAAACATTAAATTGAAATTTCTATAAGTCTTTTTAACACGTTTATATAAGTTTCACCTGAATGAAAGTATGTTTGTAACTCTCCACGTGCCACGTGTTATTATTCTAGCGTATGCCGTCGTCTATTGCCTTGAGACTAGAGTATCGTAATGCATTCACCCCACCCCACGCCAAGCTAATCACACACCATCAACACGCGTGTTTGTCATCAATATATATATTTATATATATATATATACAGGGGATCGCCCACCACTCACTGACAACTTAAATAACTTTTGATCCAGTTAATATTTTTAGTTGATTTTTTTTTTAAATAATAGTTATACGTTAGGTCTATAGCTATATCTCAATAATTAATTTTTTTACATTTTATTAAAAATATTAATTATTTTTTAATTTTAAATTTTAAATAAAATGTAAAAAAAAAATCTAAGATAGCTATTTTGTAGAGTAGAATTTAAGAAAAATTTTAGTAAAAAAATATCTTATTAATATTCAGTAGTAAATATTCTGTAGCGTTTTAAAGTTTGTGAAAATTTGAATTTTCATGTATTATTTTACGGTATTAAACATTGAAATACGTATTGAGAAAAGAACAGAAGAAAACGCAATCTCTTCATGATTACTGTGTATACATACGATGATCAATAAAATTCATTGCATCGAACCGTTTTTTATGATAGTGATTTTAAACACTGTCAGATTAAATCTATACTTATTAAATCAACTACGCCATATTAGGGTAATTCTTATTTTTCAAATTTTTTTTTTGCCCGAACGCTATTTTTCGTCACTACCTCAATATTCCGGGAGTGGGTAATTTACGCGCCTGTTGCTATCCTTGGATGTGGAACCCATTTCCCAGACTCCCTCTCCGAAATCAAAATTCAATTTATCGTACATATTGTAAACTTTAATTTAACATAAATTTAAATGACGCAATATTTCCAGAATATTTTCAAAAATTTAGTTGAAAAAGTTGACTTATGTAAATAAGTCCTATTATGAATCCTCCTTTGTGGGTAGTTAATAGGTCAGAATATAAAAAGAATTATTTTGATTTGATAAAATTATGGTATTTTTAATAAATAAAAATGTCAAAAATTACTGATTTTTATAATTCTAATTTTTTTAAAGACTTCCCCCATTTACGGACAACAAGGGAATTATTTTCAATTTTAAAGGGTAATATCTTCGATTAGATACGATTTGCGATATATTGACGTATTGTTGAAAGAAATAGGTTGAGTAAGAGCTGAGAAATAGTGACAACAGACACAAAAAAAAAAAAAAACACATTATAAAATTAAAGCTTATGTTACGTACTATAAATTAAAAAAAAAATAAATACTGACATGCATGTCTATATCTAAAATCCTGTTCATCTCAGAATAGACTTAAAAGTTTAACACTTTTGTGAATTTAAAATCAAATTTAAACATAATGAAAATATTGAGCACTTTCCAAGTATTAGATGTAGAAAAAAATGTTACTTTTATTAACTGTTTTTCTTATTTATAAATTTGTTGATGATTTCTTAATAAATGAATTTTCTAAATAATTTTTTTCCTGTTAAAATTCCTTATTAAATATATATATTATTATAATTATTCAATTAAAAGTTATCAAGTAATCCCTTTTTATATTGCTTATTAAAAAAAAATTATCAGTGAAAAGAGGTTAGGGGAGAAGTGATAAAATTTAGTAAAACAATTTTTAAAGCGCCCTTGTCTCTTGTCCTGAATTGTTATCCACTGTTTCAATACACGTTGTTGTCCTACATTTCCTATACCTTCTCATCTTGTTGTGGCTATAATACTTTTTTAAACAATATAGTTTAGCATACAATAAATTAATTCAATTTGATTTTTAAACTAAATGATATTTAAGGTCTTAAAGTATAGGTTTTATAATTTTTGTTTTGTACTTACTTAATTCAATTTCTTACAATATATATAATTTATACTAGTTATTACTGTAGTTGATCCATTTTTTGTGTATATATTAAATTAGTTTCTATGGAAATTTATTAAAAAAAAAATGTAAAAGTTTTTATTATTGAATTAAATAAATTTGAAGAATATACGAAATATTAGTTATCCTCTGTTTGCGCTTATCAAAGTCTATCTTTAAATTGTGGTCACACTGTTTAGTCACCCGTCGCTTCTCTTATCACTGGTCTAATTAGTCGGTCGGAGTAGCGGTTATGCGCTTAAAAATTTACTCTCACATTCTGTTTTGGATTGCCAAGCTGTCCAGTTGACGTTGTTTTATTTTCGATACTTATTCCTAGTCGCCATTATTTTTAACTAAAATAATTGTCAATTATTATTAGTCAACACTCTCGCTGTTATATTGTTGGCAATTTTGTAACGGTAATTCACATTAATATTGTAATTTGTAGAAAACTTTGCATACAACTATTTCCTAACTTAAATTCTTAAATCAAGTTTTAGCAACCCCGTGGTTGATTTCAAATTTCTTATTCAATATTGGTCTATTGGTAATATAAGTTAATTATTACACATTTGTTGTTGTCATATCGAATAGATATTGTAATAGTACATTCAATAGTCAAGTCAAAATCTTAAATTATTGTTGAAATCATTCCCTAGAGTTCTAATACTTCTTGGAGGTGGGTGGTAAACTTTATCCTGTTGAATCTCAAAATTATTTTACTCATTGATAATACGTTATGTAAAACTACCTATAATTATTAAAATCCATTGTCGATCAGTCGCTAATATTAATTTTTTGTTCACAATTTTTGTCTATACTTACATTTGTAGTCCCTCAACTTAAATTTATTTTGTCTTCTCAGAAACTATATAGTTTCTCAATTTAAACATTCACACTAAACCTCACACAATTGAATATTAGTTATTGATCTCACTATAGCTCCTTATATGACATACTCCATTGATAAATTGCTCCTATTAGTTTTTTTTTACATGTAGTTTAGAATTAACTTACACCTTACAATCAAATGAGTATTAATTCTTTGAGTTGACAATTCATTAATTTTGAAACGTTATATTAAAACCTTTAATTGTAATGCATACATTTAAGCAAGTTAAGTATATTTAATATATTGTCAAATTTACTTATACATGTTACTTGTGAACTCAATATCAGTTTGTAATTTGTTACTAGTTTTATAAGTCTATTTAATATACTTGATTTCTGATTGACTAATTTACAACAATAGTTTGGTAATCATTTTGAAAATGCATGTTATTTTCTAGTGTACAAAATCAACCATTTCACTTGTAATAGTTAAATTTTATTAATAAACTTCAAGTAGATATAATAGTACATAAAAATAGATTAGAGAGGAAATAACGAGCACGCACAACATTACATTATCACTGCATAATTTAAACTGTATATGCCAGCTGAAAACTTACTCCCGCTTAAATACCGTATTCAGCCGTAGAACGTGAGTGTCTAGCCATTGTATGATTTCGGATTGCTTCCGACTATACCAAGTCACGTTTGTGCTTGTGTTAAACCGCTGAACCGGAAGCAAGACGACCGGATGCGACCAAGACAGCTCCATCAGCCATGGGAGGATGTTAAAATTGTTCTAATGGGACAGTACCCGTACTGTAAAGCGGTAAGACTTGCCTTTTTGTAGCGACAGACTGCTACAGCAGATGGGTGAAAGCATACTACCTAGGGCAAGCTACCACTAATACGATTACCGATACTCTAAAAAGAGAGTTCTTCTATCGTTTCGGCTATGCTAGAATACTTCTCTCAGACAATGGAACACAGTTAGTCTCCAAAACAATGGAGAAAGTATTAGATAAGTTGGACACAGAAAGATGGACAACGCCAATTTACCATCCAAGAGCAAACTAAATAGAACGCCGAATCCAGGATATCAAAAAGGGTACAGCTTTGGTTCTACCAGTAAACGGCAGGTCCCCGGGTAGATGGCGGACGCTTTCTGTCGAGTGCGAATTCGCAAGTGACTTCGACTCTCCGGTCAAGCTCTTCCGCCACCTCGCTCACAGAGACCAGTCGATCGGCCGGTGTGGGCACCATACATCGGGCGATCAATAGACCGGCCGCGAATAGATCGGCGTCCGCCTCCGGGCCGACTTTCCAGCCGCTGCGTACGCTGTGAGCCAGCAGGTCAGGCCTCGTCCGAGGACGCCCGCCGTCGGTACACTCGAACGTGATGTACCAGTGGCCGCTTATGTTCTCAACGTGGGAGAGAACGGACTAACCGGCAATACGTCCGAGGACCGACAGCGACGCCACCGTGACGTCCACCACCGAGCTCGAAGTGTTACTTACGAACGTCGAGGTGGTTCCCCTGTTAGCCGTTGACAGCCCTAAGGCCGCCATGACGTCTAACAGTTCGTCACCACGCCGGTCCGACGAAGCGGATCCTCATTAACTTTGCGTTTAAGTCCCCGGCGACGAGTTTGTCCCTGCCACCCCGCGGGCCCGAAGAACGACTGCCCATCAGGCTGTGGGCGACATCCTCTAGGAGAGGGGCGATCGGCTGGTTCGGCGACGCGTAGCAGCTCATGACGTCAATGCCGCCAATCCTAGCCGCTACAAAGCCGTCGCCGACCTCGATGTCCGCGGCTCATCACGCCGATTGCCGCTCTCCCAGACCGGTCCAAGTACCACCCCGGTGCGTCCTTGATCAGCCCGACAAACTGTTCTACTAGTGGCTTTGCGGCAGCCCCTCCTTGTGATCCCCCGCATTCCGATACTTGAAGCCTTACAGGCGGCCACAATGTGCCCTCGCTCCAAGCACTTGTAGAACTGAGGGCCCTTGTCTTCAAGAACCCTCAACCTACAGGAGATCCAGCCTTTTTTTTTTTTTTTCATGACCGGCATTTTTGTGGGCCACCCTGGAACTGCCGTGAGGCATTACTTTAGGGACGCCTACGCCGTTTTTATAATTCACACCACCACGTTGCGAATCAGCCCGAAATTAATCAAGAGCTAATTCGCAACGTGGTATAGCCCCCTCCCGTTAACCGGATCCCGCAGTGGGAACAGTTAGGGAGGGTTGGCAAAATAACTCACAAACAAAGACACAAAACAAGAACAAGAACCTAAGGCACCGGCCTAAACCAGCGCCTCTGGTCCTCCTGTGACGGGTAGCGTGGCTGCCTCTGTCTCAGGCGTTCCGCTTCCTCCTTCTTTTTCAAGATGGATTCGGCGAACGCCTGGACGAGTCTCCACGCTTCTTGGCTTCCCAACATCAGGTCCACCAAGGACCCGACTCGGAGCGTGGACCCCAGACGGGACTCCAGAGAATCCCGTTCCTGGGCCCACACCTCGCACCGATAGAGGGTGTGCAGAGCGTTGTCTGCCTCTCCCGGGCGATCCTGACAGTGGTTGCACGTAGGCACGGCTGCCCTCCGAATACCGTGGAGGTATTCGTTGAAGCAGCCGTGGCTGGACATCACTTGCGTGAGACGATAAGATATCTCACCGTGTGTCCGATCCATATGCCTCTTGAAGTCTCCTCCGAGAGGCGAACCCGCCACCGGAACATTGTAGTCCGCCGCACAGTGGGGCAACAAGCTTCAAAAGTTGGCATTAAATCATAGAGCAAAAAATATATTCCTAAAATTAATATTATTTTAATTTTTGTCCATCAGACTTAAAAAGCCATTTACATAATATTAAAATAAGGTATTTATTTATTTTAAAGACATTTTGACAGAAATAGTTATTCAATTTATTAATAAAAGAAAAATATATTATTTTAAGTTGTAATTTTAAAAGTAGTCATGGTTATCGTCATCGTAATCATTGTTATCATTATCATCATCATCATTCTGATCATCATCATCACTATCTTGAATATTGTGTGATGGTGTCACGTTTTCATAATCGTGAGAATTATTTTAATAAAATACAGACAGCACATCTGCTTCCTGAGACTGGTGAATTAACAAATAATATTTATTGCCAAATCGGCAATAGGTGTAATTATTATAAAAACCCAATAGACCTGACCATCGTGGTCAGTCGACTCCAGTGCCTTGTGTCATTCATCAGTCTCAGTACTCGGTTGTCGCTGTCCGGCTTACTGTTTAAAGTAAAGTCTTTGTTTATTCCTTTTCTAACCTATATACTCTTTTCCTCGACATTTCAGAGTACTTGTGTCTTGCACTTCGTCTGCACCTCGTACTCGGCTACCCCGTTCTCTCTCTGAATTACTTGTGTCTTGCACTTCGTCTGCACCTCGTACTTCATTATCCTCTCCTAATAACTAAAGTACTTGTGTCTTGCACTTCGTCTGCACCTCGTACTTTGTTATACTCCTTATCTGGTACGCCCAGTATTTGTGTCTTGCACTTCGTCTGCACCTCGTACTTCATTGTCCTCTCCTATACCCCAAGTATTTGTGTCTTGCACTTCGTCTGCACCTCATACTTTGGGCTCCTTTTGCGTACACCTGGTATTTGTGTCTTGCACTTCGTCTGCACCTCATACCTAGGTGTTACTCTTATTCTCCCTTCCTATAACAACAGCCTTTCGACACCCACAGCTAACCCGGAGTGTCAGCCGAGCACGGTGACTGCTGTACGACAACACGCACGTGAATACCTAGACAGCAGGCACCACCTCCTCATATTCATCTTCGTACACGCACATAGTTTTACTTTTTACCGTGTTACGACAATTGACTATTGAAGAGAAACCCGAACATCGGGTGATTTTAGTAATGCAAGTGCTATTGGCATTAATTGTGTTTTTTTCTTGGGAATTTTTCTTTTACTTGAAATTACTGGATCTGAACTTAATAAAAACAAATTTAATATATCTAAATTAGTTTTTTCACGACATTTCTTTGAGTTATGCTCCCGACATATCTTAAAATCATTATTTCATGCTTCTTGGGCTTCTTCAGTGAACTGTCCTATTGGCAATAAAGCAGATTCAAATATCTCTGACCCATGAATAAAAACTTGTACATTGTGGGTGACATATTTACCACGAATACTTCTCAACAAAATATTTTGCAGTTTTATACGTGTATTCTCTCAACTCATTGTTTTTATTTCGTGTCCACTAGCTATTACTATCATTTATATATGTATTTTTTTTATTAATTCTATGTCTAATTTTGTAATTTCAGAAGAAATTTCTGAATTTTGAAAAAAACGTCTAGCTGTGTTACCATCATTAGAATTTCCAAATCCTGGTTTGGGTTTTTTTTTTTTTTTTTATCACGGTCGACATAATACTGGACGCCCTGGAACTACCGTGAGGTATTGCTTCAGGGCGCCCAACGTCGCATTAAAACTCACACCGCCGTGTTGTGACTCAGCCCGAAATTAATCAAGAGCTGAGTCACAACACGACGTTGCCTCCCCCGTTAGCCGGATCCTAGAGTGGGATCCGTTGCCCAGGTCGCACCACGGTGAGGTGGGTGTAGGACTTAGCTAAGGGTGGGCATAAAAGAATTCACAAACACATTGAAACATACACAAACGGTGAGGAGAACGGGAGATACCCTAAGTAGGCCTCTCCTTTCCTCCCACCATCTTGGGGCAATCCCTCGCCTTGTGGCCCGCTGCCCTGCACGTGAAACACGCGCCGGTCCGATCGACACCGTTACAGGCCGTTTGCACGTGGCCCCTTTCGAGGCACCTGTAGCAGCGCGGTCCCTTATCCTGTGGGACCCGGATCCGGCACGTGCCCCATCCCACCCGGAGCCGTGTCAGTCCGACCAGCGGTTGCGAGGCCCTGATGGGGACCTCGCACCACGCGTAGCGGCCCTTACCACTACCATGAAGTCGGACTGACACCGCACCGACCGACACACCAACCCCTTCTTTCGAGAGGATTGTGGTCAACGCCCCTGCAACATCCTCTTCCACGTCTAACAGCATGAACGCCGCGGACATCACTGGGCGATGTACGCGAACGTCCATGCCGTCCAACGCCTCGCTGACCTTGGCGGCCAGCAGGTCGGCCTGGGCACCGGTTCCCGGGACCTACAGGAGCACCGCTCCCATTTTGGTCCTGCGGGTACCGGAAACCACAACGCCCATACATTACTACATTACATCTTTCATTTGAGTTGAGCTTGTCCGTTTGTCTTTAGCTCTTATGTGAGCTCTACAATGTATTCTAGATTCTATTTCCCCTGTCCTCTTTAAGCTTCTCTAGATTAAACTTAAGTATTTTGTTTTTAGTTATTCTAACGCTTGACACAGCACCGCCTTTTGCTCTAGGCTGGCGCTCACCCGTGTCTCTCTCGATATCAGCCGTCCAGCTATTAATATGACAATCGGTTGTCATCGGTCGTCTCCCCGCCCTTGACACTGAGATAAGGCCGCCGCCGAATATGGATTACCGATATTGCGTTCTGTTCCGTTTTCGACGTACACCTCAACTGGTCGTTTTATTTTGTTTTCTGTGTGGAACTTTTCTGTGATCCTCTGTGTTTTATTGATACTTTTCTTTTGGTGCATCGACGACTATAGTGATTTAATTTGGAGTATATTAACCTGTGCGGATTCACAAATTGCATAACGCTACTCTACGAGTTTAACTATTAATCCTTATATTTATATATATATATAATCGCGTACACCTATCTTGTGCGGTTGTACCATATTGGATTACGCATCACGCTATTTAACTTAAGTCTGAATTTCGCAATGATTAAAAAATGATCCGAATCGCAGTCCGCTCCTCGATAACTTCTTACATCTGAAATACTAGATCTGAATCTTTTGTCAATGAGCACGTTATCAATTTGGTTGTAGGTATGTCCGTCAGGTGATTTCCATGTATTTTTGTAAATATCCTTATGAGGAAAAAAGGTGCTACTTAATATCATATTTCTTGAGATTGCAAAAGCTACTATTCTCTGTCCATTATCGTTGCTTTGTTCATGTGCGCTGTGTAGGCCAATTGTAGGTCTAAAACATGTCTCTCTCCCTACTTTAGCATTGAGGTCTCCAATGACAATCCTCACTGCATTTCTAGGTGTGCTATCATAAATCTCCGCGACTTCTTCATAGAATTCCTCCTTCATAATGTCTTGTTTACATTCAGTATGCTCCCACTGAATAATAATTATAAACGTGTTAAGAGGTTTTGTATCTAGCTGTATCGTACATATGCGTTCAGTCACTGGGTTAAATTCTTTCACGCAAAACTCGTAGTCTTTATGTAACGTAAAACCCATACCAAATTGGTGTGTGACGTCCATTCCTTTATAGTAATCGTTAACTCTTACTTGTCCTGTACCAGTTTATCTCACCTCTTGTAATGCTGCAATTATTACATTGTACTCTTTCAATATATCAGCTAAATTCTGACAAGCTCCAGTGCGACACAAGCTCATTGTGTTCCAAGTCTCGATTTTAATCTCCTTGCATTTCCGTTTTCCATTTCCAAAAGAATTTCCAATTAATACAGTCATCCGAGGCTTTTTTGAAAGTGGTTTCTTAACAGTACTTTTTTTATTGGGATGGGTCATTAGCCCATCGTCAAACCCCTAACTTGGAGGACCAGATCCCCCAACCAACTAAGGTCATGGGAATAGCTATTGCAACACAAATTGTGCTGGGCAGTGGGAGCGCCATTTTCCCTACGCCATAGCTCGGGGCCCCGGGTTCGCTAAACCCATAACACTAAGTGTCCCCCTGAGGGAATAACCAAGCATTTAGACTATATATATAGTCCATTAATCGGGTATTTTTTGCGTTATCTTATCTGAAACATGTGGAAGGCATTTTTTTTTTTTTTTTGATATAAAGTTCTATTTTCTCAATTTCAACAGTAAAGTTCTGCAAACGCACAATAAAATATTATGAGTATTGAGTTGGTTTTAATGTTTATTGCATTTCGTTATTTTTTTTTTACGAGTAGTTTAATCTCGTGTAATAAATTAAATTGTATTATCTTTATTTGTATGTAACTACATAAAAATATAATGAGTTGATGGTGAAGGATATTCTGTATCACAAAGCTCTAATACATCTTCATCTCAAACAACTCTACCTACCAATACTCCTTCACCTACAAGATCAATGGATGGTAATTTTTTAAAATTTTTGAGGTAAGATATTGGTTTTCGGTATCCATGAATTGTGTTCTGGGCCAAATCCTAACCATTTAACGTAACACTGACCTCCTCGTGTTCGCAACACTCGTTCGACTAAATACATGTCCGGATAACTGGTCTTGTTCAGCTCTTCGGTGTAAAACACACCACGTATTGGATTTCCCTGATAGTCTTCTAGATAGTAAGTTGGTGGTACTGATTGTCTAACCTTGACTACGGTAAATAGTTCGGTGCTCCAGTTCGGCAAATAACCCTTGTCAAACACTGACTTATGTACACTAATCCGAACTTTGTCACCCACGTGGAATTTTACCGGTAAATTATCGGGTATTTTGCATAACTTGAATCGAACCAGGTCGGGGTTTTGCACAGCTTGCACCGGCATCATTCCGATTGTTCTATGTTTATGCACGTTATTGTATTCATGCAACAGCGTAGGCAACCGATTCACCCACTTGTACGAACCACTTGCACTAAAATCGCACCACATTGCGTTTTTCAACGTGCGGTTAAAACGTTCCACGAGACATGCTTTCATAGTGGAATAAGTTGAATAGTGATTGATTGCATATTGTGACATCAGTTTTTGAAACTGTTTGTTGTAGAATTCTTTACCATTGTCCGTTTGCAAAAGTTTAGGATGACGACCTTGTTTTAATATTCCATTCATGGCAGCAGTAACNAACCTTGTTTTAATATTTCATTCATGGCAGCAGTAACTTCTTTGGCTGTTTTATTTTTTAATGGAATGGCCCACGCATATTTTGAATATCCATCGATGCACGTTAAAATATACCGATGACGTCGATCAGGGAATGCGCGCATTTCCACGAGGTCAGCATGCCAAAAATCATGGAGACCTTCTAATTTATTCGAGCACGGGTGTACGTCCTACGGGCCTGCTGATGGAGTTCATAGGCAATGTTCTTATTCATAATGTTGATGGTATTTGTTCAATGTAACTGGTTTCCTGCAACTCTTCCAATATAGAAATGATTTCCGGTGCAACTCCAGTGTTACTAGCTGACCGGGCCGATATCAATAAACGTAAACGATCTACGAGCTCGTTGGGTTCGTCCCAGTACACATACTCTTTTTTCTTGTTGTTCAACCTTAACTGTAGACCCGCACCGATAATAGATGTGTCACTGATGCTGCTGTTTTCAAATAATGGTAAGNCATAATGGATGTGTCACTGATACTGCTGTTTTCAAATAATGGTAAGGAATTGTTTGCGCTACCACCATCATCGTTTTCAAACAATAGTTTAATAGTGTTAACATATTTTTGACCTCCTTTTTTCAATGTTCCGTCTTTATTCAAATGTACACCAGTTTCGAGTAAAATTGTTTTGTATGCCTGCAAATCCGATTCTGAGTAAACACCGGGATTTTTCGAAAAAAGTAAGTCCACAAGACCTAATGTCAGCAGGAATTTTTCTCCAATTCGTTGATTATTCCTCCATCGACAAAGATATTGTCGACTCCCCCTATTGTCAATGTTCCTTTCGGTGTCACTTTTGGTCCATACATTTTGTCTCTGTTCGGGTTCATGGACCATTGGTGCATGTACTGATGGAAAAACCCATCATCGTGTTCTATATTGTATCTATCATCATTTAAACTTTTGATGGATGGCTGTAGTTGTCGTTCATGTTGTTGTTGTTGCTGCTGCTGTTGCTGTGTCACGATTTTATCCAATGGTGCAATGACTGGTGCCAATTCTCTTTTTACGCGACTCAATGAATCCGCTTCACCATGATGCAATTCCGTGTACTTTTTTCGAACATTTTCCCGGGCTTCCGTCAATGGTTTCAACAACGTTTTTTTTCTTCACGAATTCTATTATTAATAGCACTCATATCGTCACAATAAATAATCTAAACCGGCCACCGTCACGCGCGAAGTCTAAACAAATCACTGCAAATCCATACCGGTCTTTGTTCCAACAATGTTTGCAAAACTCTTTGAATTCGCCGAATTTCATATCGCAACACACGTATTCATTGTACGCGTGCCGTAGATTAACTTCATCCTGTCGGAACAACACCACCAAATTTGTATTGTCACGTAACATTTGTTTTTGTATGGGCGATAGTGTTTGTGAGAGAAAAAAACACGTCAACTCGACGGTGACGTCCACGCTCGAAATAATCACACATTACATTTTGTTTTTCCATAACATCGTCGAATATAAAAACGGAATTGGGCAGGATATTATCCACCGACGGTACATCTTCCCCCTTTTCATAGGTAAATAACTGCACTCCTTGGACACCGCGTAAAACTTCCACGAGTAGTTGATATTTGCACTGATGCAACGATTTTGAGTAAACATTTTCAAATCGAAGTCCGTTGATATCGGTCAGTAGGGTAAACATCAAGTTTGTTTTTCCACAATTTGACGGTCCGCAAATCAATGCACGTATTGTGTTTGGCAATAGTTTACCGTGTTTACTNTAATGCACGTATTGTGTTCGGCCATAGTTTACCGTGTTTACTGGATGCAATATCACTACTTTTTCAAAATTCATGATAGATAGCGTGAGGGTCTGTTTTTTGAAACGCATCGCACGTCATCGATCCATTACCGTCAATATGAAAATAATGGTTAAACACAGATAACGTGGAAAACAAGGTGCAGGGATATTGAATACTTTAATCAACAAATTACCATTTAAAGCCCACATTCCAGGTGTGTGTGTATAATTTTTCAAAATAATTCTTTGTAAATCGTTTTATCATTATTTTAAATGTTTACCATTTCGGTTATCAATTTGCGGGCCCTGGAACACGGTTAGAAAAGAGATTGAAGCGAGGTGACGTTGGAGTGAACCCGCTTGATGCTGCTTGCCGCAATCACGATATCATTTATAGTAAATACAAGAATCTCGAGGACCGTCATAAAGCGGATAAGGTGTTGGAACATCGGGCTTGGGAACGAGTGTTGGCCAAAGACGCTAAATTGCTTGAACGAGTCGCAGCTTGGAGTGAGACCAACGCAATGAAATTAAAACGTAAACTCGGAATGGGTTTTAAACGAATCGTGCGTGCGGTCAAAATTGATAAAAATGCTCAACAAATGGATTTATTGAGTGTGGCAAAACGATCGTTGATGGCAGCACGGCGTGTGGTGAGAAAGAAAAAAATTCCACTGCCCCTTACCATAAACGTTCCGAAAACTAAAGGCGGTGTACTACCGCTTATACCTATATTTGCCGGACTGTCGGCGTTGGGAGCTTTAGCCGGCGGTGCTGCAAATGTGGTCAAGATGGCTACCGAACTTAGCCGTAAAGGCAATACAGCGATAAGCATAGGTAAAGGATTTTACCTGCAACCATACAAATCGGGGTCTGGTTTCAAATTGACGGCGAGTACGAAAACTAAGAAAAAGACGTCTCGAAAAAATCATAAGAAAAAAACAAAAGACTAATTTCACAGCTACCCGATCGTGCCTTGTACGATGTTGAAATTGCAAATTGCAAAGTCGAGCGTTCGATCGTAAAGTGTTTCGTGGCGTGTTCTGTCGTGTCAAGTTACCTCAGTCGGGACCTCAATCGAAATGGGTGTAGTGAACTTGGACCTTTCCACTAACCCTGGCACTCATTGGGTAGCATATAGTAAACGTGGTAAACGCATTACGTATTTTGACAGTTTTGGTAATTTACGACCACCGTTGGAGCTGCAACGATACTTTAAAGGNTGTTGGAACTGCAACGAGACTTTAAAGGATGCACAATCGTGCACAATTATAATAGATATCAAAACTTCAACGAGGTAAATTGTGGTCACTTGTGTTTGGAATTTTTAATTGAACAACAACAACATGGCAACAACGGTGACATTAATCGGCGTGGGATCTGAATTGCAATGCACATTCAATCCACCCATCGATGTCGGTGACAAATGTAAAATTGGGCTATTGAGCTTACATACGTGGAACACGATACCGAATATTGATGAGGATTGTAACAAATTCATTTTCGGCATTGTTGAAAAACCAATTATGGTGATAACACTACCGACGGGATCGTACGAATTTGACCGTTTACAGAAACGAATTACCGACAAGTACAATGGAGAAGAATACAAGTACAGTATGCAAAAACAATTAGATTTTGATGATCCATTGTTGCCAACGGTTGGTTTGCTCAAGGAAAACAGCAGTGAAATCGGTGACAAAGAGTTGGGTGATCGAAACGTTATTTCTTTCACAGCCGANAATCGAAACGTTATTTTTTTCACAACCGATCGCAACACTATGCGAAGTATAATCAAATGCGATCACGCCATAGATTTTACACACCCGCAATCAATCGGTGGAATGCTGGGATTCCGACCTCGTGTATTGGCACCGAAAATGGAACACACGTCGGATTTCCCGTTATCAATTACAAAGGTGACATGCATACGAGTGGATTGCAATATAATTGTTGGCTCGTACCACGAAGGACGTCAATCGCATACATTGCATGAATTCTTTCCAAACGTACCATCGGGTTACCGTATTATCGAATGTCCCAGACAAGTCGTTTACTATCCATTAAACACAAACGTATTGAACACGATTTGAATCACATTGCTCGATCAAGACGGCCAACCTGTCAACTTAAGAGGTGAAAAATTAACAGTGCTTCTACACATCAAACAAGATGGTTGAAAGTACGATGAAGTTATGGGACCGTATAAAACAAATTGATTCCTCACATATTGGATTATTTTTCTGCATACTAGTCACAGTGGTGCAACTATTACTGCTCCTTCAAACATCCGATAATAGCTGTCATCTGATAAACAGTGACAATAACAACAACAACAACAGTTCAGCTACAATTTATCGTTTGGAAGCACTGACTCGAGAACTTAATTCAGTCGATGACCGTGTCTTTATATTGGAAAAACGTGCTGACACTCTTTAAATGCCTCTGAGTTTCAACAAGAGTGTAGTGCACCATCATTTGGGTGATGGCATATACTCTACGACGGAGCAACGGAACAATCGTGTGACGCTATCGCAGCAGCAACAACTCACAAAGGAAAATATTGAATTTTTAAAATCATTAGGTTGTCGAGTCAATCATGGCCGAGTACTTACACGTGTTGGAAAAATGTCAACAAGACGACAGCGTAAAACGTGAATACTATCTAGAACATCAGAGCTACAACAACTCGTACGAACACAACGATGAAATCCGCATCGAGGTACGTAACAAGGAGAAATTCACCGTACCGTGCGAAAGTTATTTGCAAATCGAAGGAAAACTGGAAAAACCACCAGTTGGAACAGTCGGTGAAATGGTTACGGGGCAAAATTTTCTCATGCACTTATTCAACGAAATCAGATTTGAGGTAAATGGTAAAGAAGTGGACAAGATAAAATATGTCGGAGTGGCTACAACCATCAAGGGTTATTGTTCGCTCACACCCAACGACATTCGACGATTGCAACCTGCCGGATGGAAATATGCGCAAATCTTGCACAACAACGATTTCATCGATGGGACTGAATTTGTGGCGCAATGTCCATTGTCTATGTGCATGGGATTTTTCGAACGATACCGACGAACACTGATAAACTGTACTCAGACACTCNGCCCGAAATTAATCAAGAGCTGATTCACAACTTGGTGTGGCCTCCCCCGTTAGCCGGATCCCAAAAGGCGGGATCCGTTGCCCGGGTTGCACCACGTGGAGGTGGGGGCAGGACTTCGCAAGGGTTGGCATACATAATAATTCACAAAAGCACAAATCACACAAATAGAGTGAGGAGGACAGGAGATACTTTATAAAGGCGTCTCCGGCCCTCCCACCTTCTTGGGACAGTCCCTTGACCGGTGGCCCTCACCTTTGCAAGTGAAGCACGCGCCAGTCCGGTCCGGACCGCTACAGGCCGTTTGCACGTGACCCCTTTCGAGGCACCTGTAGCAGCGCGGACCCTTGTCCTTTGGGACCCGGATCCGGCACGTGCTCCAACCCATTCTTAGTCTTGTCAGTCCGACTAACGGGTGCGAGACCCTGATGGGAACCTCGCACCACGCGAAGCGGCCCTTGCCGCTCCCGTGAAGTCGGACTGAGACCGAACCGATGGGTGCCGTCGCTCCATCTTTTGAGAGTATAGTGGTCAACGCCCCTACGACGTCCTCTTCCACATCGAGCAGCATGAACGCCACGGACATCGATGGGCGATGTACGCGGACGTCCATGCCGTCCAACGCCTCTTTAATCTTGCGGCTAACAAGTCGGCCTGTGCCCCGGTACCCCGAACCTCCAGGAGTACCGCTCCTGACTTGGTTCTCTGGGTACCAGAGACCACAACGCCCAGCTTCTGGAGGTCCACGTTGGACATGACCTTCTTGATCGAGTCAGAATAACGTTGGCCCTCTTTGAGAGGTTTTCGGTGCCTTCGCCCTGATCACGGGCCTCCTCGCAATAGCGGGAAGCCTGGGGTTCGGGCGAGGGTCCTCCGTCGTGTTAGGCGTCTTCCGCCTGACCACCTCAGACCATGTCACCGGCTGTGGCGCCACGGTCGCTGGCACAGTTTGACACGGCGGGACCGGTATAGACACTGTCTTCACTGTAGCGGGTTCCACTCCCACGTTACCTCTCTTCCTACGCCTTTTTCGAGCTTGCTTTACAACCTTCGCTATGGTTGGCGGGTCGATGTTTGGCGCAGTCACCCTGGATGTAGCCGGCGCGACTGGCTCAGTGCCCAGATGGCCGACGCTAACTATAGCCTCCGTCTGCGTAGCCCTTTCAACGGATGGCACCGGAGTTCGGGTCTGCTCGCAACCTTCCCTGGCTCCCCTGAAGGCCACGGCAGCAGCAGCAGTCGCCGCTCGCCCACCAGCACTAGCCACCGGTGGCGCGTAAACACCCCTCCGTCCTTCGTCCCTTAGAATCCTCTCTAGCTCCTTAGTGGCCTCCTGCACCTGTCTATGGACACCCTTGCCCCTCTTCTCATCTATGAGGCAACGGAGAACGCCTACCTGCCCTCTGATGTTGTCAATCGCCGTCAGGGGCAAGACTGAACTTCCAGTGGTCTCGTTCCGTCTCTTGGTCCGTGGCTTGTTTACAAACCGCAGGTCCACAATTTTTTGTAAGCAGAGGGAAACCTCCCTGATGATTCGTTCCAAATGTGAGCCTGGAACGTCTTTCATCTGGCTCCCTTCCGCCTCTGCCTGACCGCAAAGAGACAGAGCGTGACTTAAGCCCACGTCGACTGTCTTCTCATCATCGCTCTCGTCCCCACTGCAGGGAGCCCTCCACGAAACCGGTGGCACCAACCGGTATAGTCGGTTCTGGGAGGGGGCTAAGCACTGGAGAGGAACCGTCTGAGCAGACTGTAGTGTTGTCCACTATTGACGGCTCCGCTTGTTCGGTGTGACGCCGGTCACCGGTCCTCATTACTTCGTCTTCGTCAGATACCAAGTCCACATCCTTCTCTTCGGTTGCCGCTCCCGCGACGCTGCGTTCGTGCTCGAACGCATCGACGGCATCCCGAAGACCCTTCCCCATGATCTAGATCATGGGGACCGCCTTGTGGCGAGTCAGTAATTCCCTGCCGACGAGCTTCGACACTTTGATGGCGCGATCCGTCGTGCTCTCNTCATCATGGGGACCGCCTTGTGGCGAGTCAGTAATTCCCTGCCGACGAGCTTCGACACTTTGATGGCGCGATCCGTCGTGCTCTCGCTTTGGAGGGAAGAGATGCACCTTGCCATAAGGGACAGCCTCTCCCCTTCATCCACCACCCCTTGAAACGGATCATACGTCTCCTTTTTCTTCGGGGCGTACTTTCCCCCATCCTCCAAGTCATTCGCCATCATTCCCAGGATGATGGCAACAGAACTCTGGAAGTTCTCCAGGGACTGAAACTTCCCGTACGGGAGGCAATGCTCAACAGCATTTTGGCCCATCAGTTTGCCTTGGAGTTCCTTCCAGCGCGTGAATTCAGACATCGTGAGAGGAATCGAAAAACGATCCCTAATGCCTATCCAACTCACCCCCATTTCTTCGGTAATAATTACTACACTATCACAAGCAGTAACCTCGGTGGCTCTAGAGCCACCGGAGGATGCCTGCTCCCCACATCCTCCAGCAGTAACTTGGGCACGAACCTGGACCCTGCCTCAACAGTCCAACGGTTTCGATGCAGTCGCTGGATAACGACCGGGTCGAACCTGCAACTACACTCTTCCCAGCCGGCCCTGGAGTCTCCGAAACTCCTGGAACGGTAACTGTATTTTTGTGATGGTGTCCTTCCATATTTGGTTTTACGGGTGTCCTTCCCTGCGTTTTACCTGCCGCCGGGGGATTTGTTTTCGGTGTTACCTTCACCTAGGTGGTCGCCTTACCAGGCTATCGGGCCCACCTGCCCGTGTCCCTCGAACGCTACCGCTTATTCGTCCACTCTAGGAGTGGCTTATATCACGGCTACCCTGCATATCTGCAGGGTTAACGAGCGATCGAGGGGCTCGCTGTCCGCGACCGCTTATTCGTCAGTCCAAATGGATGGACTGCTTATTTCGCGGCTAGCCTGCATATCTGCAGGCCGTTCCTCTATCCGCAACCTGAGGACGCGCCCGATTCCCCGAGCTAGGGAAACTGCGCCCGTGCCGACGTTTCGTAGCCCCGTGGAGCTCGATCACGCCGACACTGTAGCGCAGCGCAACGGGCTACGATTGCAACCTGCCGGATGGAAATATGCGCAAATCTTGCACAACAACGATTTCGTCGATGGGACTTAATTTGTGGCACAATGTCCAATGTCTATGTGCATGGGATTTTTCGAACGATACCGACGAACACTGATAAACTGTACTCAGACACTCGTGTTGAATAGATCGAGTACCGATAGCACTGTTGTAACATTTGTTCCACAGACAACAACAACAGACGATAAAGCGCAAGTTGCAACATTGATAAAACAAATCAATGTGAAAATATCGAAAATCAAATGGGTGGTAAAGTACTTTGAACCCAGCGTGAAAACCGAACTGGGTCTGATGCGTATTCTGGACAGCAAGAAATGGCTCCCGTTAGTATTTCATCACTGGGATGTTGCCGTTTACCCATTGGTACCGCAGACAACTCATCACACGTGGTCGGTGCGCACCTATTCGAATGTGGAAAACCCACATATCTACTTATTGCCATTGGTAATGAGAACAAACACGTTCTTGGAGATTTCGATCACTATTCATTGAGAAACGTCAAAGCGTATCTGAATGCGGACGAATACCCATACGAGAACCAAAACGCCGATTTCGACAACAACAAGTATACAACGTTTTACAACTCGTACACTCAATTCCAAACAATGTACTACGGTCGTAAAGCTCCGTACCCTCTACTAGATTATATAAATTACAAACAGTCTAAACAGTTTCCAGATAAAACATCATTGTATTGTGTAATTATTCAAGATTGTCAAATGGAATACAACGCATTTACGGGTGAAGTACGAAAACTCTAATATATATACAAATGTATTTTTGTTATTGTATAATTTACAATATAGTATAGAAACAAAAAAATGTATAAATATATAATTTTTATTAATAAAAACATAGTTATTTTTTAAACTTGTTGTTTTTTATGCTATTTTATTTCAATGATCCTTGAATTTGACTGGAAAAGTCACACATAGGAGGTCTTTCTTGTCAATTTTCGGCAAAGCATCTATACCTAAAAATGATCTATTTGTAACCAATTCTACCAGATCGGAAAAGTAATACAATTGCTGAAATTTTTATAAGTATTAGAGTTAAGATGAAAAAATCAAATACTTTTTAACATACTTTCATGTGTGGATAATTGAAAATAGTTTTCGAGATGTTTTCTAGACATTTAGCCATAAATCCCGTACAAAAAATTTCGTAGAAATATAACAAATCCGGTGTTTTAATTTGGGGAAAAATTATCGGTTTCTTTTCAACCACCTTACTATCAATTGAAGACTGAAGTATAACCTTTATTTCATGTAAAATACGCGGACGTATAATCACCTTAATGTTTTCATCTTGCAAAAGTATTATTCCGTTTAAATTTTCCGTTATCGATAAAATATATCCGCACATTGAATACATTCTATGTAGTAAATCGACAGTGATAATAAGTTCCTGATGATTGTTTACCAACTTTACTTTTGGCCAAAATGAATCGTCAGGATCCAGACCAATGTATACGCGAGACATTTGTGAAATGCTATATATTGACGAATCGATCAAGTCTTTGAATTTATTGAATTTACACCTTGGTGTAGCCATTGTGATTTAAATTTCAAGGTCCAATAGGCGTTACTATCGCTGCGATTCGCATTCGCCGTTTTTTCAATTGTTTCAATTGAATCCAAAAGTTCGTAATATATTCGCTTCACAACTGAGCATGCACATTCGATAATTCACAACCCTTGTAGTGTAAAAAGTCTCCACCGGTATCGTTGACTTTATCTCCTAGACGTTCCGCAAAATATTGCAAATCTCGATAATTTTTCAATAATTTACTGAATGGTTTAAAAACTCTATCTGTAAGTTCGTTTTCAACAAGAAAAATCAATTTATTCGATATATTACTGAAATAATCCATCTTACACGCACAATAGATTAACAAATACTGAGAACCGATTAGTAGTCAACAGACAATGTTGCTGCTGCACGACACCAAACTTTCCAAACATCTGTTAGACATTGAGTAGACATAGGGGCAGAGTCTTTAACATTATTGTATGTGACGTGTTGACCTTAAGGGCGATTATATTACGTAACACCTGTGATGCTCCTGATTGAGGGGCACGCGTTGCTGCATACGTCNAGGGCACGCGTTGCTACATACGTCACACCGACAACGACGTAACGCCGAGTCAGCTGACCACCTACCCTCCGCCAACCCATATTATTATCGTAATTTTAACAATAACACACTTGATTTACAACTTTAACAATTACGATTGACCTTAATTAGCCATCTAATTACCCATTAACACTCTTAATTTATTACTTTTTGATGACGTATGACACTAATTACAATGGCGGCATCCTTTGATCCCCAGAACCCGCTATTTACTTACTACTAATAAACAAAAAGAATCTCCTAATTGAACACCTTTCTCATTTTTTCTGTCTTTTTATTATTATAATATATGTTGTTAAAAATGATAATTAAAATAGCGTCTTATACATAAACCTTAATATATTTTTATAATTTTAAACACGAAAGTACTTCAACTTACAAGCTCCATAAACATTTGCTACTTTTTTCTCGTCTTGGCTAGTAGGTCACTGTCTAATACTCCCCCTAGGTAATGGGTTATTAGTAAGTCAATACTGATGGCCCAAACGTTACAAAATTATTTATTATGTCAGTCGCCGATAAGTGATAAGAAATATCGGATATTCATTTAGGAAACCAAAACACGGTCGGTGTATTACCATTTTTATCCGGGTAATATTTAAATCGGTGGGACGGTAACACCGCAGACTTTTCAACAGTTATCTAAGAAAAACTATGTATTATTCCTACGCTACAATAAAAAAATTATATTAAAAAATAATTAGTTTCTATGACATCATATTTTGAAGTTTTTTTATTATTTTACTATTTATTATTTTATTATTTAATTGTAGTGTTCAAAATAAGATTCATATATTTTATTTTACTATGAAAAAAAAAAGTGTACTAGTGCCTGAAATCAATTTAGTTCAATATGATAGACCAGAATTAGTTATTAATAAGACCAAGCCAATAGCAAAACAAGTATCATAACTATTTATATATAACATACATATGTATAATGTTGTAAATAGATAAATTTTTTCAATTATATATACGTGGTAGTCTATTTTAGAACCGTCCGTTCACAAATTTTTGTTTTACATATGTAAAATAACATCAAAATTTGTTTACATGTTCGTTTTCTATAGAAACATCTGGAATATCGAACGGATGATCTTTAAAATAATGCAAATCATTTATTTGCAAAGAAAACTAGATACTATCTGAAATTTTATGGTCTAAAGAATGGACAGTCTTTTATAACAACAGGAAATTTTATCTTTAAACATGTTTACCAAAAATATAATTTTAAATTAAAGTATCCGTTTGATAATAAATTAAACTAAACAATTATTCATAGATTTATGTTTACTGAGTTATAGGTAAGTGTGAAGATGTAATTTTTCATTAGCTCCCCAATTTTCTTAATAGCATAAAAATAATATAAGTTTTTATAATCAACAAATCAAAATAGGTAATTTTACTTCGAATATAGTTAATGTTACTTCAGGAGTACCACAAGGTGGCCATTTGTCTCCTTTACTTTTTATCGTTTTTATTAATGATTTATGTCGCATTTTTCAACACTGCAACTATCTGCTTTTTGCGGATGATCTTAAGTTATTTATGACCATTCAATCAATTAATGATTGTGGTAAATTACAATCAGATTTAGATAAATTCAGTTTATGGTTTTAAAAAAATGGATTAATACTTAGTACAAATAAATGTCATCAGATAACATTTACTTGTTCTAAAAATGTAAATATTACACGATTGATGGTTGTAATTTGCTTAATGTTTATAGTATTAAAGATTTAGGAGTTATATTATCCAGCGATATATCTTTTTCTAACCATATAGTTTATATTTACAATAAATCGTCACGAACACTTGGCTTTTTGAGAAGAAATTGTAATGAATTCAATAATATTTTGTGTATCAAAACCTTATACATTTCTTTTGCAAGATCAATTTTTAGAATATGCATCTGTTATTTGGTGTCCGTATAAAATAGGTGAAATTAATAGAATAGAATCTATAGTGTTGCGGCGAGTTATGTGGTTGTGTTCAACTTGCGGCCCGGATGGAACCGGTTGCGTGTATTGGGTGGGGCTGCGATAGTATGTCGGACCAAATTCGCCATATGGTGAGTCGTCGCTTTGTCTATCAGTCTACCGTTGTAAGGTCCAGTTGATTAGACCTATCGTCGCCGCCACGTGTTTTTGTTCCGTGACTTGCGGTAACGTCACGTAAATGTGAATACGGGATTTACCGTACGTATGATCAATATAACTGAGTTTTGTTTCATTCAACCGGTTGAAGTTGTTGAATATAACATTTATAATCCGATCATTGAAGTTCTGCCCAGGTTAGATTATTGAATTCTACAACACTTAAATCTTATATCTGTACTCATTTTATTTCAGTGTACTATTTATTTATTGTTATTAATATAAGTGGGGACGCCCAACTACAAGGTTTAATTACTAATTACTACTAATTACACTAATATTGTTATTATAAACAAATTCCCTTTGAGTTTCTTTATATACTAAGTTCTTGGCGTTTCCTTTGATTCACGTCCTAAGTCGATCAGGCCAACCGTTATTTAGGAGCCTGTAGACGAACATATAGAAAGACATTTTTTACACTTCATTTCTTTTAAGTCTAGGAATTATGATGTGTCGATTGATGAAATACAAATCTGTCTTAGTTTAACTTCCCTTGATTACAAGAGAAAGTGCAATGATGTTTTTTGGATTTATAATCTCTTTAATAATGATGTAGATTGTTCAGAAATTTTAAGTCTAATTCCTTTTAATGTTCCTAATTTTCAATTCCGATACAATCATTTATTTTATGTTAACTCATATCGTCAGAACTATAGTTATAATCCACCGATTAATAGAATGCTATATTTATGTAATTTAATAAAAAATGTTGATTTCTTTAATGACCATTTAACCAAGTTAAAATCTATTTGTAGCAATGTATTTTAATTATTAATTTTTATGTCAATTATTTAAACTTCTATGTATGCTGTACATATTTAGTTATTTAAATATTTTGTATTTATATTATGTACTCATTGCCGTCTATGGCGTACTCAATATTTATTTGTTTGTTTTTTTTCTGTTTGATCATGTTGTGTATTGTATATTACAAAAATAAATAAATATTGGAATAAAGAATTAAACACTTTTTTTTCATTATATTGCCTTAAGACACTTTATTGTGATATTATTATATCTATGATATGGAACATATTTGCACTTGTTTGTAATTAACGTTTGTTTTGTAATTTGTGGATTAATTTACCCGCAGTTTGTTTTTATTCATTAATTAGTCTTTTGTGTTTAATTGAGTGTCGTTTCGGATATTTTTGTGCCCTAGTATCGCGGTTTTCTTATATTTATGGTTTTGTGTTTTTCGCCTCGTCTGACAAACTGGTAGGTTATCACTTTTATAACACTGGTCATCGTCGTTTATCAATTCAATTACATCTCATAACTCTAAAAATCACTATGCCTTTAAAACAGGATACTCCATTTAAAGCTACATTAAAGGCTTCCGGTAGTAAAGTACCTACCCCTATATCTAATGAAGACTTGATAGGTGCATTGAAAGACTTAAAGAAGGAAATGTTGACTTCTAACTAAGAGCTTTCTGAACTTCAAGACAAACAGTATCGTGATCTGAAGGCGGATTTCACCCGCATTTCCAACCAAATACTTGAGTGTAAAGCCGAGAACGAGAATGTAAGGTTATGTAAAGAAGTTGATATTCTCAAGGGAAAAATTGCTTGTCTCGAATCTACTAATTCCGAGGAACTATCAAAAACGGTTGTGATTGAAGTCCTTCAAGAAACTTTTGAACGGGAAAAGTATCAATCTAATTTAATATTATATGGAGTTCCTGATATGTCTTCTGGTATCGCATTCTGGTGTTGCACAAGATAAACTGACGGTACAGAATATACTTCAATCTCTTATTGATTCTGTTCCACAAAATCCAAAACTCATTCGCATCGGTAAAGCTCGTGCAGATACACCTCGCCCAATTAAAGCTATTTTCGATAATAAGCAGTCCGCTATGCACTTATTATCGGCCTACAACACAGCAAGGCGCTCGGGTTGTTCCTTCCCTGATTGCTTTCGAATAGTCAGCGATAAAACAAATTTGCAACGCAAGTTGCTGCGTGAGTGTCACTTGGAGCTTATCCGGAGAACCAACGAAGGCGAACCTGGCCTGCGAATTTTATTTGAAAATGGGCTGCCGAAAGTAGGTAAAATTTCTTCAAAAAACTAAGGACTCCAACTGCGCATCCGCTCATAACAACGTCGATTTTTCATGGTTCACTGTCTGGTTACTACCAAAACTGTCGTGGACTCAGATCAAAACTACCTCATTTTAATTGTAATATTTCTTCGTTAGATTGTTTATTCATTGTACTCACCGAAACTTGTCATACTAGTCAATTTTCTAATTCTGAACTTGGTTTTTTTAACTATAATATTTTTAGATATGACAGATGTACGTATACTAGTAATTTTAATCGTGGTGGTAGAGTCCTCATTGACATTTGTAAAGGTATTCCCTCCTACTCCATCCTAGTAGAACAACTGAATGTTGAACACGTCTTTGTTGGTACCTTGAACTATATTATTGGCGGGGTCTACATGCCTCCCCATTCTCCCCCTAATACTTATGAATCACATATAAATGCCGTTGAATTTTCGATAACAAAGTATCCTGATCACACTTTTATTATCNTTTCGATAACAAAGTATCCTGATCACACTTTTATTATCTGTGGTGACTACAACTTCCCTGAGATCTCTTGGGACAACGATAGTAATGGATTATCTTATTCTTATTCCTCATCACCTCGCGCGACATGTGTACCTGAATCATTCGCAACAAGTGGGTTTTTCGAAGCCAATGACATACGTAATAATATTTTGGATCTAATCTTTAGCTCTAATAAGCAGTTAAGTGTTGAAAAATCTTGTGATCCACTTGTGTCTGTTGACGCATATCACCCTGCACTAAATCTAATTTTAAACACCAATTTCTGTTTTCCTAGATTCGATCGCAGCCAACTGTTCTATAATTTCAAGAGAGCTAATTACAATAGTATTCGGCAATTTATCTCTTTTTACAACTGATATAACACATTTCTCCCTCATAATGCTAACACCGCTACTAATATATTTTATGATGCTCTACATATATCTATCATTGACTTTGTTCCTCAATGTAGATTTTATGAACCCATTTATCCTCCTTGGTTTAGTGTTGAGCTCAAAATAATACTGCGTCAAAAAAGGGAAGCTCATGCTAAGTTAAGTCCTCTCCCAACATGTCATGCTATAAAGAATTTTCATTTCTTCGTGCCAAATTTAAATATACTTCTAAAAAATGCAATCGTGGACATATTAGTAATACTGAAAAACTACTCAAAGAAAAACCGTATGAATTTTGGAATTATGTTAATAGCAAACGGTCATCTTGCAATATACCTAAAATTTTGTTCTACAACGACGTGTGCTTTTCTGATGAGCTTACGTTTGCAAATATATTTTCTGACTTCTTTTCTTCGGTTTACAGTGCTAAGAAAAATAATGACTTAATTGACCAACTAGATATTCCCAACTTTGATCTTCCTAACAACGTATACTTCAGTGTTGATGATGTTTACCATAACTTATCAAACTTACGAGGTGTTGGTTCTGTGGGTCCAGATGACTTATCCGGTACATTTTTATATGAACTATGGGAATTATTGGCATATCCTCTATGGATCTTATTTAGGCGTTCATTAGACGAAGGCTGATTCCCATTTATCCTTAAACTTAGTTTCATTACAACGGTATTCAAGACGGGCTCCCCTAGTCTAATTTCAAATTACCGTCCTATAGCTATGCAGTCCCACATATCAAAAATATTTGAATTGTTTATACTTAATGGAATTCAAAGACCTGTTAATAACATTTTAATGGAAGAACAACATGACTTTCGTCCGGGTCGCTCATCTTCCACCTGAAATCTTATGTTCAC
>NW_026099573.1:4347677-4348728 GCF_025091365.1 Daktulosphaira vitifoliae | reverse complement strand
CTGACACACCGGTAGTCGTCCCCACCGACAAAGTACAACATATAATTTGGCGGTACCACGACGACCCCCTATCATGTCACCACGGATGGAGAGAAACGCACCGAGCGGTCAAACAACGGTTCTACTGTAAAGGGTTAAGAAACGCCGTGCACATGTACGTAAAATCGTGTCACATTTGCGCGTGCACTAAGCCCTTAAACAGGCGCCCCGAAGACCCGATGGTCAAGCGCCAACCCAGACAGCCGTGGGAAGTAATCAGTATCGACCTGATGGGACCGTACCCTAGAACACCAAGGGGCAAGACGAACCTATTAGTAGTAACTGACTGCTTCAGCAGGTGGACCGAAGCGTACCCCATAGGCGCACCTACAACGAAAACGATTGTAGACGCGCTAGAAAGGGAGTTCTTCTCACGCTACGGTTACGCGCGAGTAATTTTAAGCGACAACGGCCGTGCGCTCGTGTCCAAAGAAATGATCGACGCGATAAATCGGTGGGGGGCAGAGGCCTGGACTACACCGATATACCACCCACGGGCTAACCCAGTAGAACGAAAGAACCAAGAGTTAAAAAAAGGACTTCGCGCTTTATTAACAGAGTCGAGTCATACATCTTGGGATACAAAATTGCCACCTTTGTTGTTCGCTCTACGCAATAGGCGCAACGAGACGACCGGATACGCACCGTCCGTACTCGTATTAGGTAGAGAAGGTAAGAAACCGGGTGATTGGCTACTGCAGCGAGTACAGCCGGTAGCACCTGCTACTATCAATAACGACCGGTTAGAGCGCGAACGACAAATCACTCGCACAAAAATAACACCGCCGCCCGTTCATATCAAAACAAAATACGCGGTCGGCGACGTTGTGTACTATAAAGCGCATCACTTATCGAACGCGAATAGACAATTTTGTGCGGGTTTTGCACCGAAGTGGTGGGGCCCCGTGAGATTAACCGAACGCCTCGGTAAAGGCGTGTTCTTAACGGACCAGTCCCCACCAAGGAAAATTCATGTCTCATGTATGAAAAAGCAAAGTTAGTAGTTTTTTTT
>NW_026099573.1:4342905-4346660 GCF_025091365.1 Daktulosphaira vitifoliae | reverse complement strand
TTGACACGGCCACGGCGTTGTCACACGTTGACACCCCGCGGTCGTGTCAGCTCCTTCTCAGCCACCGCTTAACTGTAAACCGGACCGTCACACACACGCGTTATCGTCGTGGTGTAAAGTCCAACAAATGCCTAGCGTCGTATACCCCGCCGCAATAATACGTCCAGTTAGTCATCTTCGTGACACCGATGTCGATCTTTTGATTCCCGTCAGCTTAACGGAACAAGACACGCAGCTACGAACATTTATCTGCTTCCGCACATATATAATTGATTTTATTTACATATTCTGTGTTTCCGGATTATTTTTCTTTTATGTTAATACTAACAAGTTTAGAAACAGTTAATAAACGGCACAACGTCTTTTAAACCCTAAAGTGTTGTATTTTCATTTTTATTCATCTTCGTGTGAGTTCGGTGTAATACTTACCTTGTCAATTTTATTTATACATTGGTTAAAAAATTGTTGACTCTCTTATCAATAGCGTAACTAAGGAGTTCTAGAGGGGGGCTTAGTCTCTCCCCACAAAATTAGAAAATTATGTATGTTAATAATAATACAACATACATAATTCATGTCAGAATCTAATGTACATAAATAGGATGTCCCATCAAGTTTTGACATGTATAATTTAACTATTTAAAGTTTCAAATTTTTGAGTTAATATCATATATACTATACGAGATAATTTCGAAAATTAGCGATATTTTAATTTGTAATTTTTTTGGATATTTCCCCCATTTGCGGCGAACGAGCGAAAATATTTCAATTTTTAAGGGTAATGTCTTCAACTAGATACGATTTGTGATCTTTTGACGTATTGTTGGAAGAAATCGGTCCAGTGAAAGCTGAGAAAAAGTGGCTACATAAAAAAAAAAAATCACATCATAGCAAAATTAATACCTTCTCAGCTTCGCATCGAAGCTAAAATATATTGTGACAATATTTTTAAAATGTTTTATAAATATATTAAAAAAATGCAAAAAAATATAAATCAGTACGCGGGATTCGAACCCCATACTGCATGCGGTTTGGACTCGTACGTTACCAATTGACCCACTGGTTGCTACGCTTGAATGTGGATAAAAAAGGCTATTTAAGGTAGTATTGTTATTGTCTATTAGGTCTATAATATTTGACTATATTGTCAAAATATTCTTACAAAATACTTTTTAAAATATTTTGAAGCAAATATTGTGACAATATCTCATAAATATAATAAAAAATATATTCTATTTGAAATATTACCACAATATGCTCACAAAATAATTTTTTAAATATTTGTTTATGTATATTTTGAGAATATATTAAAGAGAATAAATACAGAATATTACGTTAAAAATATTTCTATAGTGTGCTTAAAAAATATCTTTTTAAATATTTGCTTATTAATGTTATAAAAATATTTTAATCAGAATAGTTATAGAATATTTAACTTAAATTTTTTACAATATATTATCAATATAATTTTTTGAAATATTAAAAATATATATCTTGTTAGCCAACTGAGGTAACTTAAAGATAGACAAGTTACACCCTTGGATGTTATTGATATTTAGTTATATAGTATTTATGTATTATACAACAGGTCAAAGCAAATTTTGAGTTTGGTCTTTTAATACTAAATTATTAATACTTTTCGATCATAGTATGTGATCTACAATATTTATTATAATCAATATTAACATTTCATAGATTAAGTGATTATTTAATATGCAAACAAATATCTCAAACTTATCAACACTAAACTTATCCAAAAAATAATGGTTATCTTAATTTCTTGTAGGCTAATGAAGTTATAAAATAATCATTTAAATATAAATTCAAAAAACATTTTTGTTTTAATAATATCTGACATTTTAGATATATCCTTGAAGTTATATACATATATTTATAAACCAATGCATGAGAAATTACATATTTGAATCTTCTATAATAAACCAAAACCTAATTTTTTAATTGAATAAATTAAATTATTCCAAACAAAATACTATTTATCTCATAAAAAGTTAACGATTATACATTAAAGTATTAAATACAATATATTTATTTTTTAAATTATAGATATTCAATGATTAACGTTCATTAATAATGAAATCCTGTAGGTAATCTTGATTTAGATATCAGACTATTATATGCACTATCTTGCATAATACCTTACTTAATTTAAATTTGTACTTTTAAAATAAAAATACCAATATAATAATCGTCGTAGAACAATTATTTTAATAGCTAATAACGCTTAACTTAATTAAAAAAAACCACCGCACAGTGAGGACGTGGCATAGTTGGATTCAGTATAGATGATAATTTTTTTGGAGATTTCCCACATTTATGAGGAACGAGGGAAAGTTTTTCAACTTCTAAGGATAATGACTTCAACTAGATACGATTTGTGATCTTTTGATGAATCGTTAAAAGAAATCGGTCCAGTAAGAACTGAGAAAAAGTGGTAACAGACACAAAAAAAAAAAAAAACGCATAGTAAAACTAATACCTTCTAAGCTTCGCATCAAAGCTAATATTATTAATTAAAAAATTGTAGTTATTGGTATTTACAATTTTATGTCACAAATACAATTAAAATGTAGTTTTGGTTTCACTAAATCAATGTTAATTTTTTTGGTTTTGTATTAAAACTAATTTTTTTCTATGTTTATATAATATTTAATTATTTCTGCACAATAATCTTGCCTAAACTGCAATTTTGTTTCAGTCAGCCATTTTCGTAGAAGACTGTTTCGCAGTGGGCTTCAAAAATAGAGATTTCTCTTAATTTGTACTATATTTATTTGTTTTATTTAACCATCATTAAACCAGGTATGTATATATTTTGTATTAAATTAAATATTATACTATATTACCTTGGAAAAATAAAAATATAATTCATACCCATGAACGATTCTATAAGGAGAGTCGAAGTAATGATACATTATTATTATTAACAACAGAAAGAGGTCATTTAGATTTATTTATTTCTATTGGAAAGGAAAAATGTCTTTATTTTTAAATGCACTTATCATAATATAGTACTTTTGCTATTGAAATACTTAGTTTAAGTTGTTATAGATATTGACAAGAACTGCCCATGCACTCGAACCAATTGTAATACACGAGTGGAAGCTACCAATTCGTGGTCCACCAACTTCTTATCACTAACAAATATTGGTTACCCTTCGGTTACCGATATTTTATAGAGTATAACGCTTTTTCTAACCGATAGATGTAGACACATAATAAGAAAAAGCATATATTACACGCATTTACCAATCATACACACAACAAAGATCTGTCGGCCGGTGGGATATACAATTACTATCATATACACCGCCGTACCAACTCGAATAATTGTGAACGACCACTGCATTTAACAACTTAGCATTTGATATTATATTATAGAGTTTTTTATAAGCTTTCAGAAAATGTATAGAAAATATCTGGACTCGTCTCGGAACATTCACCAATTCGCAAATTANCTGGACTCGTCTCGGAACATTCACCAATTCGCCAATTATTGTGGCCAAGTTGTTGCGTTTATACGCTACCAAAAGTAATTTTCGCGGTCTTGATTTGCAATATTCAGTTACTCCTGCACGTTTCACCCGTTAGCTTTTCACACCACTTATAGAGTTTTTTATAAGCTTTCAGAGTCTCGGAACATTCACCAATTCGCAAATTACTGTGGCCGAGTTGTTGCGTTTATACGCTACCAAAAGTAATTTTCGCGGTCTTGATTTGCAATATTCAGTTACTCC
>NW_026099573.1:4341590-4342805 GCF_025091365.1 Daktulosphaira vitifoliae | reverse complement strand
AGACAACACCGGGGCCAAGCCCCATGGACGTGGACGAGCTGGGCAGTGCCGTGGAGGCGTTCCTGACGGGCCCATCTGTTATCAGCTCTCCTCACCTTCCCTCTAACTCCACTCCTGAAACTCCTCGAGCCGAGTAATCGGTCGAGGAGTTTCCTTCCTCTTCTTCCTCGGTCCTTATGTCATTCGTAGGTTACGGATGACGGGACCGAATAGTACTTTCCCTCTTGCCAGCGAGACTGAAGGTTTCAGTCTAATACGGTAAGTCTTAAAACGCAATATCAGTGACCATCACCACGCACAAGGAACATGGCGGTAAGTAAACAATTGTTTATTACTTTTATCTACTGTATACGATACGACAATTTGTTTACAAATATCGGCCGGGTCAAGAAATAGACTGACGGCTTGGTGGGGGGGAGTTGACACGGCACCGCCTTTTGCTCTAGGCTGGCGCTCACCCGTGTCTCTCTCGATATCAGCCGTCCAGCTATTAATATGACAATCGGTTGTCATCGGTCGTCACCCCGCCCTTGACACTGAGATAAGGCCGCCGCCGAATATGGATTACCGATATTGCTGTCTGTTGCGTTTCGACGTTCACCTGAAGTGTTGTACTATCTTTTGGCTGTTCCGTTTTCGACGTACACCTCACTTGGTGGGTTAATTTTGGTGCTGTCTGTTTCGTTTTCCGGCGTACACCTGAAGTGGTATATTGTTTCCTGTGGTTCTTTTGTTTTTGTTTGTTCTTGTTTTGCTTTGACGTGCATAGTTCTAGCGAACACGCTACGGCGTTTAGATCGATATATATATATCGTTGTAATTAATCGTGCGCCCTATTCGGATTACGCATCATCTTGTGATAACTGTATTTATACTATATATATACTTTTGAATTAATTGTGCGCCCCCCTTCTGGATTACGCAACAAGNCATCATTACCAATTGGATTACGCATTAACTGGCTCCCCGTTGAAAGGAATCTCAACCGGATGAGGAAAATTAAGGTAAGAGGCTTTGAGCCGATTCAGTTTTATTTCTAATTATATTAGATTTTAGTTTTAACGTGAAACGGTGAAGTCTCCCTTATAAATTTATTAGTTCATATAGTTATTTGAACGGATTTCACTGGTGACAGCAGTGAATTTTTACCTGGGTTATTCACAGTTACGTGTTAGCGGGATTAGATTTAGCCTGGGCTCTGGGAAAATTTTCTTT
>NW_026099573.1:4318395-4339717 GCF_025091365.1 Daktulosphaira vitifoliae | reverse complement strand
CAACAACAACAACAACCCAGCCAACCCCTTATCCGTCGAGGAGGTCCAACGGTTGGTTGGCCAATTGGCGGGCCGGGTGGGCCTCCCGACGGATCCCATCCCGCGCGTACTGCGCTCGGCGGAGGATGCTTCGCGCGCCCCCCTGCCCGAGGTATTAAGGAACCCGGTGGCTCGAGCTCACTACGAACGGGGCGTGCGGGCGGGTCGCGAGGAGGTGAGGCGCGAAATACAAATCGCGCTAAACTCACTCCCCCGCGCCTCCCCGTCCGCTCCGGGAGTCCAAGCTCCCCCTTCTCCCAAACCTCGTCGGGTAATAAATGTGGCGTCCCAACACTTCTCCCGCCCAGGGGAGGCGTCCACAAGCAATACGCGGGTGGTCCCCTCCCCTCGGCCTCTACTGTCTTTCCGCGCCACGCGGCCAGACAGCGCCCCACCCACGTCACGTCGCCCGAAGCATCCATACGCCAGGGGCAGTGGAGGGTCCGCAACGACGCCTACCCCTACGACTAGCAAAACTCCTCGGTACTACTCTCCGTCCGAGCGGGAACGCCGGACGAAGAAGTACAAGGAGTATATGCTTCGACGTTGGGGGGTCGTCGTCGGTGGGGACCTGACACCGCCCATAAACCCGACATCAACAACACCGACAACAACAACAGCACCACCGACAACAGCAACAACACCGACAACATCAGCAGCAGCCCCAGCAGCCCCAGCAGTGACAACAGCCATTGTCAGCCGGCCGTCGGGCATGTTGTGGACGGGGTGCTGGCGGCGTCAACACCAGCACAGGAGGAGCAGCCGGAGACGCCTATGGAGCTGGAGGACGACGGCCTGGTTCGGGAGATGGACCTGTTCCTCTCCTGCCCCACTTCCCCAGCACAGCCGGAGCCCCCCGCCGAGTAAGAGCTCCCTCCCACCCCAAGCGCGTTACGCGCGGGGTCTAGACCCCTAACCCCCTCCCTGCTGCGCGCACTCCGCGGGGCACTACCACCCACTCCATCAATCATACAACGTAAGTATTGCGGCTTGTTATTGCGCTATGCGCACTCTAATATATTCGACCAAACACGGAACGCTATACGCGCTATTTCATTTGATTTCTAGAGTACAGCGGCGGCTTGGTGGGGGGGTATTTGACACGGCCACGGCGTTGTCACACGTTGACACCCCGCGGTCGTGTCAGCTCCTTCTCAGCCACCGCTTAACTGTAAACCGGACCGTCACACACACGCGTTATCGCCGTGGTGTAAAGTCCAACAAATGCCTAGCGTCGCATACCCCGCCGCAATAATACGTCCAGTCAGTTATCTCCGTGACACCTTNGTGCGATTCTTTTCTCTCGGTCCTCGTTTGTTTGTGTGCTCTTAATACTTTCACTACGAATACACATATTTTTTTTAGTGTTTACTTTAAATCAGCTTATTACTGTGAACCTTACTATCTAGTTTTAATCATTTTCAATAATTAGTTTTCTTTTGGTTTTCTTCTTTTGTTGTAACCTATACAATAAACTACGGCTCACGCCATTTAGAAACCTAGTGTCGTCTAAGTTCTTTAATAACAACCTCTATCAATATATATATATATATATATATATAACATGACAGGTGGTATTGGAATATGCCTGTCATGTTCAGGGACCTAAATAAAAAAAATAGGGACACCTACAATAAAAAATTAAATAAAAAAGAATCGCCACACGTGCTTATGGCACAGCGCACTAAAAAAATCTGGTTCAAAACATTCTAAAAAATATATACATTACCAGACCCAAAGAGCTAAAGAGGATGGGGCAGGCTCCACCGACGCCATAATAAAAACAAATTACATAGTATTACAATAGTGGACACTGATGAAAAATATAGTAAAAGGAACATAAATTGTTGCAACGCACACAACAAAAAAATCACGACTACTACGGACGAAAATTAATCGACAATGGCTAATTTCCGACAAATCTTTCGTCGTTTGACCAAGGCTCTTGTACAAGGACTATGTCTACGCTGTTCTGTAGACTAGTTATACATCTGGTTAAGGGTGCTCTCAGACCTAAAAGTGTTTATCTGTGCACACTATCATCTTGTCCTATTGTTTTCTACGTCTAGTGCTCGTATATAAGAGGTACAACTCTTTGACGTCGCCACGTGATCGCTCTGAAGTCCCCGCTTTGCACAGTTGATGCACTTAGCGGGCTTCTCTTTGCTTAAACACGCCTTCGCTGAGTGTTCCATTTTTCCGCAGTGGCCACAGATCCTATCGTGCCTGCAGAGTTTAGCTTGGTGGCCGAACATATAGCAGTTCGTGCACTGGTATCTGACAATCTTGGAACGTGACGAGCCTATGTAGACTCTTTCAAGATTTAAGTGCTCCCGTGCAAGTTCAGGATCGGTCTCTAGCACCAAATTGACTAGGTCACATTGTCGTGGTCTAGTCCTGAATCTAGGCTTTATCCGGTCAGCAATTGCCTTCACTTCTGGGCCTACGTTGTCTGTATTTTGCCTCACCATCCACATTGGAATTTCTTCCGGCGTTATGTCTCTTGGTACGTTGTACATTAAAAGCCACGGCTGCTTTTTCTCAAGCTTCCGCACTTTAAGTGTGCACGAATTAAGCACGGCGAGAGCGTCTAGGGTCCCCATATCACCAGGTCGAACCAGGATGCGCCCTCCTTTGATTGACTTGACGGAGTCAAATCTCACGTCATTCTGTGTGGCAATGACCGTCTGCCAAATATCTTTCTTGAGGTCGCTTACAGCTCGATCCTCATTGCCGGGTTTCACGGTTTCGGTGAACGACCTGCAAAACCTGGGGACTGTCTCCTTCATTGGCCGGTTTCCCTGCGGAATTCACCGAGGTCCTCCAGTCAATTCGGGCTACAGCCGAGTCCAGTTTCTCCAAGCCATCTTCCAATGATTGTCTGATGCTGACTTTCACCTTTTCCTGGCGTCCCTTATCTCTAAGAACAATCTTGAGAGCGTCCAGACTGGCGTGGATCAGCTCAATTTCCGTCGCCGTATCGGGATCCCCGGATTTTTCACGGGCCCCTCTTTTCGGCCGTTTATCAGGGCTTTCGTCGATCAGGTCAATGACTATGAGCGTGTTGAGATTGTTCCGTTTACAAGTGTTAGTCATTCAACAATTCTTTAAAATTTAAATTTTGAATGTTTTAAAGTTAAATAGTGATAATGTTTTATTTTAATTTTTAAATATTAACAAAATTCATCGTCTGATGTCTCGTCATCGGATGAATCGTTATCTGAATTGAGCTCGTTGAGTTCGACATTGTTTTCGGCGCATGGGTTGTAGAGTTGACCAGCCATACCGAAAAAGTCTTGGAGGAGATTCAGATTTTGTGACTTACACATTTTCAAAAACATGTATGTTGCTAAATATCCCCCAATGAAGACCTTCTTACGGCGGTACTGCGGAAGGGAGCATTTAGTATGGCGCCAAAGTCGTAAGTTTTTTATAAAGACGTATTATTACAATTTTTTTTAATCTTACTTTCCAGCAAACGGAAACAATCGTGGTGCCAGGCAATATTTATTGTTTTATTATACTCAATAGAGTTTCTTTGTCTCGGGTTTCAACCGGAATTTAAAAAACATCTATTGGTGCCACGTTCAACCCCGCCGAATCCCATTGCCCTTCTACCGCATGGCCTCTGTGGTATTTCCTTTTACCAAATTTACTCTCGTCAATTTCTACGAAAATATTATTCCCCTACTTTTAGGGGTACTTTTCAGCACCATCCCATCGTATACGACTTCAAGGCAAAAGCTTAACCAATCAATAGCCGTGTGCCGCTGGAGTTCAAGCTCTTCCATGATAAATGTTTGAGAAACATTTTTAAGCCAGAGGTATGAAAAAAAAATAATTTTTGGCATAGGAAGATGTGATTTTTCAAAGAACGTTTTCTTAAGAAATGATACCTCGTAATCACATACTTTTGACTTTTTTTTGTTTTCGCTGTATTTACAGCGACATCTATACATCAATAAATATCAATTAAAAAATGTACGTTTTAAATTTGTTTTTAAATAAGAGTTTATTTTGATACCTCCACACATAACCATCAATTGTTGAATGTTTTTCAAATAATTTCAAGGTATGTCCTCGTGGACAAAAATATTCACCTTCGCGTGGTACAAGTTTCCAATTTTGTAAAATACTAATTGTATTACTATCAATCTTACTATTTTAATCGTTGTTGAATAATTTAAAGATTTTTTAAAAATTTTTATTTTTAAGTAAAAAATAATAAATTTAAGATGTATTTAGACAATATGTAATAAATTTTACTAATGGTGTTTTTAAATAAACTTATTGTAGTACTTTCTGTAATGAAAAATAAACGACGTAATCTATAGTCTTATCTTATTTATGAAGCTATAAATTAACACAATATTTGACTAATCTTGATAATAGTGTGTGTATATAAGTATAAACTTAGTTATTTCATAGCTCATTTTTTTGGTAAAGTTATCGTGTTAGTTAGATCTAAATAACGTTTACAATGTCCTAGCGGTATTTATGAGTACATTAAACGTGTTAAAGTAGTGTTGAAGTAAATGAATTTAATTTTTTTTTGCATATTTTTAATATTATATCACTATTTCAACATCAAGGTTTTATACTTGTTGGGTCACTGAGAATTTCAGTCGAATGGTTCTAAATAGGTTGGGTTTGTTGGGCTTGACTTTTTTCTTCTGGGGGTTAGCCCCCACCCCTGTGAGAGTCCCGAAGAGGCTCGATCGGTCACCGGAGCCGGCAGACGTAGGTGACCACAACTTATATTTAAATGGGTTTGTGTGACTCAACGTTATAACTTTAAGATATTAGTAAAGAGTAACACTAATTATATTTTTTTAGATTTTTATATTTTGATACCTCAACAACATTAAAAAGTTGTAATATTTAAACTAATTAATAAAAATAATACAGAGTAAGAAATTTTATTTTATTGATTTCACAATTCTATGTAATAAATTAGTAAAACACCACATCGCGGTCTTATTTTTTTTTTTTTTTGCTTAACTGAAATTGGATTTCTAATTACCTATTAAAAATTATATAGAAAAATTCATTTTTTTAATCGCTTAATTTTGACATCATTTTGAAAAGAAAAATATTACGTCATAGCTTTCTGAAAACCCATTTTTTTTTGTATTGCGTAATTATGAAAAAAAAAATTTGGAAAATCCTTATTTTTAAAGTTATTTTTAGTTTTAGGGTTTTTTTGAACCAGGAAATCACGTAATAGCTACTTCATTAAAGTTTCATAATATTTTTGTAAGAAAAAACCCAAACATTAACAAAAAAAAAAACAATTTTAGAGCTATTTTTAATTTTATGATGTTTCAACTTTAAAATGCTAAAACTTTTGAATCAAAAGTTTTTGCCAATTTTTTCAATTACTTCTAAAAAAAGCATTGAAAAACATACATTTTGAAAAAATTCCATGGGGTAAGGATTGCCCCAGTAGATTTCTAAGCCCCTTACTGGAGGACTCATCAGTCATCTGTTTGATGACCGGGAGTACTAAGTCTTTATTGTCTTCTAATATTCATCGTCCATTTGCAATGTACTGACCATATGCAAATTGCTATGTTGTAAACTTAGTCTATGGTTTCTCTTTTCTATTAGTGTTGTAGTTGCAAAATAGCGTAAAGCTTCAAAAGTATCCCATTTCAGCATTAACTCTCTCCACTGACACGGCCATAACAACCCATTCCTACAGCATCGCAGCTCTAATATATCTCTTTCACTCCTTGTAAATGGGCACTCAAGCAGAGCATGCTTCGGTGTGTTAACACTACAACCCCAGTCACACTCACTATTTTCCACCAGACCAAGTCTATGTAATGTCGCTTTGAAGTTACCATGCCCATTAAGGTACTGCGAAATATAGTACTAATTACTAGTAATATAATCCTCATTCTTACGGCTGGAAAGAATTTCTTTGTCCACTTTCCTTTATCTAGTCCATTAATCCTTATTTGCCACTCATCCAGTAAATAATTCCAGTGATCTTCCTGTTCATGGGGAAACCTATATTTAATAAATAATAAATATTTTAAATATTTAATACTAATATTAATAAATATTTCGCCATGATATCCAGCGGTGAGTATCCCGCCAATATTTGTAATGCCACCGTAGAAGTTGATATGCCCTGGTCACGGTAAGCATTGCCGACCTCTGCGCCGTCCCCAACATCCTTACATGTATCGCATTTAGTCCTGTTGCTCAAAAAACTGCCCCATGCATGATTTTCAGGAGAAAAACTATTTATATAATAATTTAACAGCCTTGAATGATCTGTCCCATGTAGCACCACCTATACCTATAGCTTTTATGCGGCTATACATTTCTTGCGACGTGTTTTTTAAATATTGGATATGCGTCGTGAAAACCAACCTTTCAGCTATTCTAACTCCCAGATACTTAACTTCTTTGACTGTCGGTATTACAATTGAACCCAATACATAGCCTTCCTTTAAGCTACATTACTTCACATTTCTTTTCTGAGAAGGATAAGCCATACTTAGAAGCACAACTACTTAATGGTTCAAGGGCTCTGCTGGGTCTTTCAAGTAGGTCGCGTCGAGAGTATGCCGTTACCATAACAACAAAACCTGTTAACTAGGTATGTCTTCACTAAGCTCATCGAGGTGGAGCTAGCACCCAATTTCTTCATTCTGTTGATTAGCGTCACCCAGTGCACATTATCAAACGCGCCTGAAATATCAAGGAAAATACCCAAAACATATTTTTCTTCATTATTTCGTGTACAGTTCAATACCTCTTCTATTGCAATTGTAGTAGAGTCGCCTATAGTAAATCCATTCTGATTTGAATTTAATTTCCCCTCCACTTCCTGTCGCAACCTTTTCACTAATAGATTTTCCATCACTTTAGCTATGACTGGTAACAGACTAATTGGTCTAAACGATTTAACTAGTGATGCGTCTCCGGAAAAGTTTTACTTTTGAATATTCCGAATAGATTGATCATCCATTGGCTTATATTTGACCATGCTTTTCGTAACACAGCCGCCGTTATGCCATCAGATCCCGGAGCTTTCTTCGTGCCTATCTTCCACAACGCCTCTTTGACCTCCACTTCTGTTATAAACGCAATAGTCTCCCGTAGACTTTCATTATCTATGTAGTCAATTCTAGGACCAGCATTGTTAGTGGGGATCATTGTGTTGTGCATGAGCTGAACTGTCTCCTCACCACTTATCGATATGCTGCCATCCTCTTTCCTTTTAGCTGAGAGAGCTTCTTGGTTCCTAGAGCCATTCTTTTATTTATTTATTTATTTATTTATTTCATCAAAGATGATGATGATTACGCCCATTAGGGCAAACAGTACAGTACGGAAATAATAATACAGATAATTACTTACTCTATAACAATAATTATAAATATAAACTTTAAGTTAAAAATATTAAACTAAAATAAAATACAAAATGAATGTAAATAAATATCAATTACATATATAAAAGGACCACTTCAAATTATACATTGAGGTTATTTCGACATGTTAACCATAATATAGCTGACGAATCATGATTAAAATCAAAATTATTTAAAGAATTGCATAAATAAAGCATGCGATTTACAGGAGAGTTTCTACTGTAGTTTTGCGCGAGGGTAGGTATATAAAACATAGAATGATTTCGAAGAGATAATTGAGGAACATTGAAAGGTAATTTATCTAAAATTTCAGGACAATCTATTTTGTTGTTGAGTAAATTATATATCCATTTTATATCTAAATATTGTCTTCTAAATAATAAAGAGTCCATTTTCAAACTATCACGAAAATTTTCATAATTAATCCTATTTTTATTTAATTTGTACGATAAACAGGTTAAAAAGCGGTTTTGTACAGATTCAATTTTTTTAATTTCACTGGCTACAAATGGAGACCAAATAATTGAACCATATTCCAGCCCAGATCTTACTAAAGAGAAGTACAATGTTTTTAAACATTCTACATCGTGAAATTCGTTACAATTACGTCTGATAAATCCTAATGTACGCAATGCCTTATTATATATATAGCTGATATGTTTTGAAAAAGATAAATTCCAAGACAGAAAAACACCTAAATCTTTTATATGATTAACCCTAGAAAGGTCAAAACCATTTATTACATATTGATTATTGTAAACAGATTTAACTCTACTAAAAGTAATTTGTGAGCATTTGTCACTATTTAATTGTAAACCATTTTCAAAACACCATAAAACAAATTTATTAAGATCTAATTGTAATTTAACAAAGTCACTAGGAGAATTAATTTGTAAATATAATTTCAAATCATCAGCAAACAATAAACATTTACAGTGTTTGAAAATATTACTAAGATCATTTATAAAAATTATAAACAAAAGTGGTGACAAGTGCCCACCTTGAGGTACACCAGATGTAGCATTAATAGTAAAAGATGTAACATTACCAATTTTGACTATTTGTTTTCTCCCACTAAGATAAGACGAAAGCCAATCTATCATAGGATTACCAACTCCCATAGCACTTAATTTACTTATTAATATAGAATGATTAACACTATCAAACGCTTTTTTTAGGTCAGTGTAGATGGCGTCTACTTGACCACCTTTAGAAATAATAGACATCAAATCAGAATAGTACACAAGTAAATTGGTAACTGTAGATTTAGAAGTTCTAAATCCATGTTGATTGTTTACAAGTATAGGGCTAAAAGTGTAATACAATTTTGATACTAACAACTTTTCAAATAATTTTGGTATTGTACTCATTTTAGTAATTGGTCTATAATTACGTATGTTAGATCTTATTCCGGACTTAAAAATAGGATACACATAACTGGTTTTCCAAATCGTAGGAAAAATACCAGACGACAGAGATAAAGATAAAAGAAAATGGATTGGACGAGTAAGGGAGTAACAGCAGTTTTTGAGAAAAATCTCAGGAACTAAGTCAGGACCTACTGTCAAATTCATGTGCAAGCTCGATAGACCCTCAAAAACTTCAGTTATTGAAAGATAACAATTTTTTATATCAACACACTCAGATATGTTACTAAAAGATCCATTTGTAGTTTTACTAGAATTTGAATAAACAGAGCCAAAAAATTGGCCAAACATATTAGCTATTTCATTAATATCATCCGAATGCAAATTATCTAGTTCTAATGTAGAAGGAAGACAATTTACTTTTTTACAATTTTTGACGTAAGACCAAAAAAATTTAGGATTAGTTTTTAAGTTATTTTGAATATTATTTAAATAGTTAGAGTAACAAATTTTCGAAAGCTTTTTACACTTAGATCTAACTATAGAAAATTCTTCATAAATAGATAATGAGGCTTTTTGCTTAAATTTCTTATGTAATTTATTTTTTTTACGAATTAGAGATATTAATTCGTTGGAAAACCAGTTTGGGAAAGTAGATTTATTCGGAGTGGTTTTTGGAACTGTTTTTTCAATAACTGAAAAAATCAATTCATAAAACCTATCAACTGCTAAATTTATATTATTACATTCATATAAATAAGACCAATTTAAATTATTTAACAATTTATTTAATAAAACATAATCTACTTTTTTAAAGTTAAATTCTTTATTAATGGCTGCTGATTGACTAGGTCTTATATTAATGTCAGAACTAATGTAAAGTGCTGGGTGAAAACTATCAACAGGAACTAAATTATCTTCACTTTTTTTAACACGGGTAGAATTATTAGATACAAATATTAAATCTAATATCTTTCCAGAATCATTTCCAACTTCATTTACTTGATAAAAATTTAAATGTGAAAATTGCTCAAAAATAATATCAGAATTTTGAGAATAATTACCTAAATATACCATACCAAGATCATCATTAGAAAACTTAACATTTGGTAAATTATAGTCTCCAGATAAAATAATTTGTGTATCAACAAATAATGAGCACAAATAATCAATTGCCTCAGTGTGAGCTACATAAGTACTAAATGGGCTTACAGGTGGTATATAGCAAGTACCTAACAAAAACTTATTGTTATCACCAGCCTCCACCAGTACAAACAGTTGTTCAACACTAGTAATAGGAGTGAAAACCTGTTTTGAACTATATTTCTTATGAACACAGATTATTACACCACCACCACGCAAATATGAACTAGTAGAAACGCTGCGGTCGGTTCGAAACACATTGTAATCATTAAAGCCTAATTCAGAATCTAATATATCTGCATTCAACCATGATTCAGTCAACATGAAATAATCAACATTTATAAGTGGGATATTACATTTTAAAAATTTAATTTTAGTTCGTAAACCTCTAACATTTTGATAAAAACCACTAAAAGTACGATTTGTAGAATTCTTATTACTATTATTATAAACACAGTTTTTATTAATTTTTTTACAGTGGGTACAAAAATATTTACTTTTGTGATGATCTTCGGACGAAAGTGAACTTAGTTTTTTGAACTGATTTTTGGTACGCCTTGGACATATTTTATTACTAAATTTTTTTCTCCAGCATCCCGTCTATGGCGTAACTCCTCGCGTAATAATTTCATAGTGTTTTGTTGAGATTTTGTAAGATCAGGACTTAACCAAACATTTTTCCACTTTTCGATTAATCTCAATTTTGATTTCGATTTTAACAACTCCAATACTTTCAACTTATTATCAAATTTTAAGAGAAGCGGGCGGTTAGCTGAACCATCTTTGCCAATACGTTTAGCAAAAGTAAGGTTACTATTTAAATTTAAGTCAGTCAGTAGCTCTTTAGCAATTTCTAATGGCTCTTGATAACGTTCATTTGGTGACTCAGCTAAATTAAAGACTACTATATTATTACTTTTAGTAAGTCGATGTTGTGCTTCTAAAATAATATCTTCAGAAGATAAATTTTTACCTGAGGTGAGGGATTCCATATTGGATATTTTACCTCTAAGATTATTTATTTCAGATTTAAGATTTTCATTTTCCTTTTTTAAAGTGTTAATAGAGCTTAACATTCCTTCTAGAGTATTATTAAGAACAGAGAAATTAGTTTCATATTTGGAAAGCTTATCATTAATGGATATAAACTTTTGGTCTTGAGATGATTCAATTTGCTTTAATTTCTTCATTACATCCGAGAGAGTAAACTCACTATTATTTCGCGATGACGATGACGAAGTTTTTTTCAAAGGTGTATCAATTTTAGAGTTATTTGACATTTTGATATTTATAAATAATTATATAAAAATTAATATTTTTACATAAAAATCAGACAAAAGCTCAAAATTTATTCTTTAAAGAAGCTTAAATATACTGTATTTTAAAGTTTAAAATAATACGAGTGCGACGTGCAGTCGAACGTCTTTACTGCTCAATAGACAGTACTATACTGTCTACTTCTTGGTTCCTAGAGCCATTCTTAATCCATTTGTAGCATTTCCTTCAAGAGTCACTATTGATCGATGTAGCGAATTCCTTCTAAGCTTGTGTCTTTCGTTTACGGAGTTCTCTGACATAGTTATTCCTAGCTCTTTTATAACTACATCTAGCGTCTTCCTCTTCAGCAAACCCTCTGCAGTTTTCCTATTTCTTATGATTTTTCCTTAGGACCCTGGTCAATTCAGTTGTTCAAGCTCATTGCAGCATCATGGGGACTTATTTCTCATTTCTTTCCGAACTTTCGTGATCGAATTTCTCATTGCCGTGCACATCACCTCAGTTATCATCATGACCTTCTCATTGATGTCACACATTTCATATATCAAATCCTTTAGTTCGATTAGTTGAGTCAGATTGGCCCCAAATTTACCCCAATCCGCCAAATCGAACTAAAATATAATTTCCAGTTATACGTCCTTCTGATGATTGACAAAATAAAAAATCTTCTTCAATTTTATCTTTATAAATATATCTAACATATACGAGAAGTTGAGCAAGATTAGTTATATGCGTAGATTCATTTAATTGCATTGAAAAATAATTTCCTCGTAATCTATCTAGGAGTTGTGATTTTATATTATCAGACATATATTCAATTCGACGTGACACAGTATCTTTTGATAAGGGAATCGTTTTTAATTCAATTGCATATGATTCGCCATGCATAATTGATACTATTTTTATAGCGGCTGACAAAACGAGAGATTTACCAATAGAGTGTGGTTTTTGCAATTAAATATAAAGCCTCTTACGACGCAGCTAGAGCTTTTATAGGTACTGAAGTAATATTACGCATAGTATTTTTTTGAACTTTTATCGAATTTTCATACCTTTTAAAAAAGTCTTCCTCTTTATGTTGGAATTGGGGATGTTTAGTTATTAAATGTCGTTTTAGGTTTGATGGCTTCATACTTTCTGAAGCTAATCTTTCTAAACAAATAACGCATTTTGGCTCACCTTATTCAACATCGAAAGTGAATTCAAACTTGATGTAACTGTCTTGGTATTTACGGTCCTTTTTATTAACTTTTTGGTTCAAACATTCTTGACTAGTTTTTACAAACTTACGAACTTTAGTTTCTATAACACTTACATCAGCACTATTCATCGATCGTTTAATTAAAAATTTATCCATATCGATGTTTTAGTTTATATATTATAAAATATTAAAAATATTAGTTTAAAATAATACAAAATACAATTAATTATTACAAACTATATAAAATTATAAGCATTAAAAGGATTAACTCAACGGCTCGTAAATGACTATCGGACTATTTCATAATAATCGTAAGAATAAATAAAATTGCTGATTAAATTCAATTTAAAAATAACCCATATACTGCGACGCAGTAACTGCGTGATTCAATAGAACTTGTTATCGCAACTTTAAGATATGACATAATATTACGATTGATGATAATATTATGATAGTTTCACATAGTGTACCAATCCCTCGGTTGTTAGATCTAACCTTATCAGTCTGTGGTCACTGCCTATTTCACCTGCTAAGACCTTCCAGTTACTGATCTTTGAAGCCAAGTCTTCCGTAACGACAGTAACATCTATGTTAGTGTTACCTCTCGCTCCTGAGAATGTAAAGGGTTGTCCTGTAGTGTTGCATACTGTTAATCGCTACATATCGATCCACTCTTCGACCATGATCCCCTTATGGTACCTTCTGGTGTTATGCCAGCATGTCGATCGATCATTCACATCAGCACCTATAAGGGTTGGGCCTTCAAGTCTCCCCAAACATGTCTTTCAGGTGAACCTCTGTCGGAACCCTAAACTTAAAGTACGCCGTGACCACGTTCAATGGCAACTGATTCGCTCTGTTTGTTGTTGGCACCGCGATATCCGTCATCATGAGGTCGTGTTTTGCCAGTACAACTAAATCAGGGTCCAGGACAAAAATTGCTGCCCCAATTCTGGACGCGTGTCCTTCGAGTTCCTTTTCATAGTTCCCATTTATTACTCTGTAAGGAGACACCTCAATTGAGGTAAGAATCTCTCTTCTAGAGTAAGGTTCTTGTATAATAGCTATGTCTACTCCGTTACCCTGAAAGTATTGGACTAAGTCTTCACTTGCCAACCTACCCCTACCCAGGTTTATCTGGATGCATTTTAACACTCCGTTGCTTTTACTTATATTAGTCATGCCCATGTGTTTTTTACTATGGCTTATATCCAGATCCGAGACTAGCACGTTTATTATGTTGTCGATTGGCATCATAATATCATCACGTCCTCCCGTCCTTCCTCTGCCTCCAAAAACAATTCTCCTATGTACATCTCTTATTCTGTGCTCCCTGAACACAGACACATAGACGTAACCTCATGTGATAGTTTGCAGTTGATGCATTTAATCCCTTCTGTTCTACTGCGGTCTCTAGAGTCGTGCCCCTTATCTGCATGTAAAGCCCTCTTGTTTACACTTTGACATAATATGTCCACATTTTACACATTTAAAGCATTGTGACACTTCGCAAAACTCGTTTGCTTTGCATCTATTCCATTTCACGTATAAATATCCTAGCTTTATAATCATATTAATTGACCTCTAGCACCTAGTTAGTTATATCCAAGTTTTTAGGTCCATTTCTAAATAACGGCCTGATTTTCTTCTCCGCATTGACGAGGTCCACCCCTAATTCCCTATTAGAGAATGCTATTGCCCTTGATATTTGATCACCTGTAATCTCCGTGTCTATGCCATTTACAATGATTTTGGGCTACGTTGGTTCCCTTTGTCTCATCCTGGTATCCGTGTTAGCCATCTCTCTGAGTGCTCTCAATGTTTCATCGTTCTTAGGTTTTATATCTAATCTATCCTATTGTTGAACCGTCACCTTCTTTATTACCTTTGTCCAGAGGTCTTCCTTGATCTTCCTTGACATATCGTCATCTAGATTCAATTCAAATGGGGTCTCAGACTTTTGTGCCCTACACTCCCTTCTGATTTGTTTTCTTCACGTGGATCTCGATCTTGCCCAACTATCCCTTCCTTGTATCACATTTCCCGTGACCTTAGTATCCTTTTGTCTCGTAACTTGAGCATACGTGGGCACTGACGACGGAGGCATTGTTACCACGTCGCCTATATCCGTTTTCCCAGATGGCTTAACCCTTTCTCTCTCTTTTATTAATAGTTCCTGTCTGTCCTTTTCAATCCTAGCTTCGCATAACTTCACCATTAGCTTTTCATTGTTCGACCTACATTCTTCCAGTTTAGCACTCGTAACGCTGCATTGTGTCACCAGTGCTGACACCGCCCTCTCCAATTCCATCACCTTCTGAGAAAATTATATTTTTTGTTTCTTTGTGAAGGTTTTACCTATGATGTATAATCTTGGGCCTTTTCCAGTATTCTATTGTCCTTATTGGCCAATTCTTTCAACGCTCTGTGTGTCTCTTCATCCTTAGTTTTAATCACCACCTTATCCGCTTTCTTATGTAGGACTAGTTTCGGAACCGTAACTTTTTTGGTGATCTCAGTCCACAAGTCCTCCTTAGCTCTACCCATTTGTCATTGCTTACGTACAACTCAAAAGGAGTTTCTGGCTTATGAACTTTGCATTCCTTCCTTATCTTAGATCTCTATCTAGATCTTGTCCTAGAGCGACGTTCTATATATTTTTCCACATTATCTACTTCTACTTCATGATTCGGTGTAATCTGCGCATATGTAACTTTGGTCTTGGGTGGGGCATTAGAGCTTCATCCTTAATACGCCTATTCGGTAATTCACCATTTTCTATTTCTCTGATCTTTATTAATAATTTTGGCCGGGTAGGCTGACCTATCATCCAACAACAGGTTCCTGGCTACGCTTGATCATAACCACAGAGTTGCTCCTGCAACCACCACTACCAAGCCAAGCCAACACTGCGCGCGGAGCGACTATGTTGGTCCGCATGGGAGTGCCGGGGGAGCGAGTCTCGACTTACCCACTTGATGGCGGGTGCCGCGACCCGGGGCTCTCCCCCGCCCATAACACCTTTTTGGCCCCTTTCGGCAACCCAGGCTGATGGCCTGTGCGACGGTTGCTCATCGGCCGAAGCCTCGCGGTCGTCTACCTGACTTGGTCAGGTAAGCCTCTCCAAGACGCTCGTCCAAGGGCTATAAGGGGGCCGCCCCTGTTTTAGCGACCACTGTCGTTGACTATTGTGATTGCCTTCTACGATCGGCATAATTATTGCCCCAGTAGAATTCTAAGCCCCTTGCTGAAGGGCGCTACGGTTGTCCGTTGTGTTCTTCACAAATTTTTTTAGTGCTTCATAAAGGATCCTGTAATTCATAAGCTCATGATACTCACATGGCCATAGTATACCCTTCCTCAAACAGCTTAGCTCCAGTCTATCCCTGTGATGTTTTGTGAGTATGCACTGTGTTAAGGCATGTTCTGGGTTATTTGGTCCGTTACCACACTCGCAATGGCTGTTTTCCGCCAATCCTAGTCTTATTAGATTTTCTTTGAAATCTCCATGACCAAATATGTACTGAGATTTGTACAAATCCAATTCTATGGGCAATTTAATTCTGACTCCAATATTTAGAAAAAATTTGCTTGTCCATCTCCTCTCCTTCGTTTGATCGACCCTATACTGTCATGCATCTAGCATGTCATTCCAACTTTCCGTTACATCCACCTCATCATTTCTTGTGCCGACTAAATGTTGAATCATGAGATCCAGTGGCATGTATCCCGCCAACAAATGTACTGATATCGTGGAGGCTGTCCTTCGTAGCCGTTAGGAGCACACGTCTCTGTGTTGAACACATAATTCCCCTTTGTCTCATCGTGATGTTTCTGATCCCAATCATTGCTCCATAGCTCACTTTAGGTATAAATACTGCTTTATATATCAGCAAGTCAGCCCTGATCTCTTTGCCCCAACCTATACCACTGACTGCCTTTAGCCGACTATAGAACTTCTCTGCTATATTCTTATATTGTTTAAGTGCGGTTGATAGCTTAACCTTTCTCCACTCTTATTCCCAGATACTTAACTTTCCTTACCATTGTGATCTTCTGGTCCCCCTTATATACTGTAAATCCATGCCATAGTTCACCCTTAAGTAGCATTGCTTCACATTTCTTTTCTGAGAACTGCAGACCATACTTTGTGGCCCAGTTGGGTAGATCACCCATCAATCTCCTAGTTTCTTCAAGTAGTCTCTTCTTACTGTTTGCCGATACTAGCACCTTAATATCATCCGTGTACGCTACTGTGTGTTGATTCATCTCGTTTCCCGTGTCCAGAATCTCATCTACTACTATCTTCCAAAGAAATGGACCATAGCAAGACCCTTGCGGACAATCTTTTGTCAGTTACCCATGATCGAACTCCTTCTTCTACTATTGTGGCTCTCCTATCATGTAGGTACGATTCAGCTAATTTTATTGTGTTGCCACTTCCCCCTAGCGTCTTCATCCTTTCGATTAGTGGATTTCAGTTTACATTATCAAAGGCTCCCGTAATATCTAGGAATACTCCCCACCCATCTATAACACTTACCCCAATCCTCTGTGTTTATCGAAGTTGTGAATTTTCTCCATGATTTTTAATTTTTTTTTGCGTAACATGCTCTTGTATCTATTCCTGATGTGGTTATATGTGTTCCTGTATGGCTCCCCGTTTTCGCCCTTATTTCGCTCATAATTGCTTTACGCTGTTCTAACTCCACTCTTCATGCCTGCAAGCTCATTGTCCCACCAAGGCGATATTGGTTTTAACATCGCGCGCTTCCTCGGAATGGTTTTCTTTGCCGTTTCTACTAGTATGTCCTGTAATCTTGTTGCCTTATCATTTAATGTATCCTGTAAGAATTCATCATTTTGTAAGGAGATCTCTAATTCCACTATCGCTATAAACCTGTTCCAATCTGCTTTTTTCAGGTTAAATCTGCACGGCTGTCTTTCTGTATGAGAATTTCGTGGAAAATACCGTTGTGATGTTTATTTTTTATTAAAATAAAATTTAAAGTGGGAGTACCGGAAAACCCCCAATTTTGGAGATAGGAAATTTTAGTTTTCGATTTCGCTATTTTTAGATCCTCCTGAATATCATCCTACTACTCGTGACATAGCATTTACTAACACCCTGTATAATAATAGTTATAAGAATTTTGCAAACTTTATTCTTAGTGGATTTTATCAAAATGTTAGAGGCCTACGAACTAAAATTAAATTTTTAAAATGTAATATCCTACTTATAAATGTCGATTATTTCATGTTGACGGAGACTTGGTTAAATACAGATATATTAGATTCTAAATTAGGCTTTAGAGATTACAATGTGTTTAGAACCGATCGCAGCGTTTCTACTAGTTCATATTTACATGGTGGTGGCGTAATAATTTGTGTTCATAAGAAATTTATTTAATTCTAAACAGGTTTTCACTCCTATTACTAGTGTTGAACAACAATTTGTACCGGTGGAAGTTGGTGATAACTATAAGTTTTTGTTAGGTACCTACTATATACCGCCAGTGAGCCCATTTAGTACATATGTAGCTCACATTGAGACAGTTGATTATTTTTGCTCATTATTTACCAACACACAAATTATTTTAACTGGAGACTACAATTTACCAAATATTAAGTTTTCTAATGATGACCTTGGTATGGTATATTTAGGTAATTATTCACAAAATTCTGATATTACTTTTGAGCAATTTTCACATTTAAATTTTTATCAAGTAAATGAAGTTGAAAATGATTCTGGAAGGACATTAGATTTAGTATTTGTATCAAATAATTCTACTTGTGTTAAAAAAAGTGAAGATTATTTAGTTCCTGTTGATAGTTTTCACCCAGCACTTTACATTAGCTCGGACATTACTATAAGACCTAGCCGATCAGTAGCCATTAATAAAAAATTTAACTTTAAAAATGTAATTATGTTTTATTAAATAAACTTTTAATAATTTAAATTGGTCTTACTTATATGAATGCAATAATATAAATTTCGCAGTTGATAGGTTTAATGAATTGATTTTTTCAGTTATTGAAAAATCAGTTCCAAAAACCTTATCGAGTAAATCGTCGTTCCCAAACTGGTTTTCTAAAGAATTAATATTCCTAATTCGTAAAAAAAAATAAATTACACAGGAAATTTAAACAAAAAGCTTCTTTATATATTTATGAAGAATTTTCTGTAGTTAGATTTAAGTGTAAAAATCTTTCGAAAATTTGTTATTCTAACTATTTGAATGATATTCAAAAAAACTTGAAAACCAATCCTAAATTTTTTTGGTCTTACGTAAAAAATTGTAAAAAGGTAAATTGTCTTCTTTCTACCTTGAAGCTAGATAATTTTCATTCAGATAATATTAATAACATTGTTAATATGTTTGGCCAATTTTTTGGTTCTGTTTATTCAAATTCTAGTAATATTACAAATGGGTCTTTTAGTAACATATCTGAACGCATTGATATAAAGAATTGTTATCTCTCAATAACTGAAGTTTTTGATGGTCTATCGAATTTGAATATGAATATGACCCTAGGTCCGGACTTTGTTCCTGAGATTTTTCTCAAAAACTGCCGTTTTTCCCTTACTCATCCAATTCATATTCTTTTATCTTTATCTTTATCATCTGGTATTTTTCCTATTAATTGGAAAACCAGTACGTTTACCCTATTTTTAAGTCTGGGACAAGATCTAACATACGTAATTACAGACCTAAACTAAAATGAGTATTATACCGAAATTATTTGAAAAGTTGTTAGTACCAAAATTGTATTACACTTTTAGCTCAATACTGGTAAACAATCAACATGGATTTAGAACTTCTAAATCTACAGTTACTAATTTACTCGTCTACTATTCAGATTTAATGTCTTTTATTTCTAAAGGTGGTCAGGTAGACGCTATCTACACTGACATTAAAAAAGCGTTTGATAGTATTAATCATTCTATATTAACAAGTAAATTAAGTGCTATGGGAGTCGGTAACCCTATGATAGATTGGTATTCGTCTTATCTCAGTGGCAGAAAACAAATAGTCAAAATTGGTAATGTAACGTCTTTTACTATTGATGCTATATCTGGTGTACCCCAAGGTAGGCATTTGTCACCTCTTTTGTTTATAATTTTTATAAATGATCTTAGTAATGTTTTCAATCACTGCAAATGTTTATTATTTGAGGATGATTTGAAGTTATACTTACAAATTAACTCACCAAGTGACTCTTTTAAATTACAATCAGATCTAGATAAATTTATATTATGGTGTTTTGAAAATGGTTTACAAATAAATAGTGACAAATGCTCACAAATCACGTTCAGTAGAGTTAAATCTTTTTACAATTATCAATATGTAATTAATGGTTTTAACCTTTCTATAGTTAATCACATAAAAGATTTAGGCGTTTTTCTGTCTTGTGATTTATCTTTTTCGAAACATATTAGCTATATTTACAATAAAGCGTCGCGTACATTAGGATTCATAAGACGTAATTGCAATGAATTTCATGATATTGATTGTTTAAAAACTTTATACTTTTCTCTTGTAAGATCTGGCCTGGAGTACGGTTCTATTATTTGGTCCCCATTATAGCCAACGATATTAAAAAGATTGAATCTATTCAAAAACGTTTCTTAACCTCTTTATCCGGCAAATTTAATAAATAAATATGATTAACCAAAAAATTTTTTTTAATAATTTGAAAATGGACTCTATTCTATTATGTAGAAGACAATATTTAGATGTAAAGTGGATGTAACTTACTCAATAACAAAATCGATTGTTCCGAAATTTTAGAAAAGATACCATTCAATGTTCCTCAAGTATTTCTTCGAAATAATTCCATGTTTTATATACCTACCCTCACGCAGAACTATTGTAAAAACTCGCCAGTTAATCGCATGCTAAACTTATGTAATTCATTAAAAAATTTTGATTTTAATCATGATTCGTCAACATTATTACTGCCAACATGTCGTATTACTTTCAAAGTATAATTTTAAGTGATCATTCCAATGTTTACTTTATAATATAAAGTATTGTATGTAAATAAATATTATTTATTTACATTCATTTAGTTTAATATTTATAAGTTTAAAGTTTTAAGTTTTATAGTTTGTTATTATTTGTATTATTTCTGTACTGTCTGCCCTAATGGGCGTAATCATCATCATCATTTTGAATGATGAAATAAATAAATAAAAACTCATGAACCCTACACCTACTTCACTAATTATGTTGCTGTACAATCTCAGAGCAACCTTTAGTACCCAATTTACTGTTTCAAGATCTTCCTAAATAACGGTTTCATATTCCTATCTTCGTTAACCAGGTCCACTCTTATTTCCCTGTTTGAGAACGCAATAGCTCTGGATATCTGGTCACCGGTGGTTTATTTCTTTATCCACCCCCTTTATCATTATTTTTACCATGTCTTTCTCCGTGATCCTTTAACCGCGTTCGCAAGATCTTTTAATGCCTTGAGGGTTTCATCATTTTTAGGTGTTATTATCAACCTATCCGATTTTTTCAGCAATGTTAATCTCGGTACCGTGACCTTTTTCGTTATCTCCGTCCACCATTCTTCAATATCAACACCAGAACCACAAACATCTCACGCGGGAAACGATACACGACAGGCAACTTTCGGCGAAAACCTGTCAGCAGTATCAAATTAGCCGATCTCTCCATTTTACCGCAAAATTAGATAACCATCATGTTGTCTACCCAATTCATCAGACAAACTCGGGCACTGCCAGACTTCTACTTGATTCCGGTAGTGACCTAAACCTTATTAAAGTATCATCTCTTAAAAGTAATGTGATTTTTTATGATCACATAATATATCATTTGAAGGGCATAACTGACCAACTAGTTATGACATTAGGAATGACTACCTTAACTATACAA
>NW_026099573.1:4295790-4315166 GCF_025091365.1 Daktulosphaira vitifoliae | reverse complement strand
TTATCTCTCCTCGATCAGAAACTCTTATTACCATACCAGCTTCGACTATTAAAGAAGGCACCATGCTCTTAATTCCTTCTCAGTCAATTAACGAAAACCTCATAATTGGAAATGTCGTAACTCAGGTCCAAGGCAATCGCGTATTACTTTCTATTTTAAATCCGTCAGAACAACCCGAACATCTTCAGATACCAAATCTCGAAAGTCTTAATTACGAAGAATATCTAGAAGTATCTATAAATATTACGCAGTCACAATCCAAAAGTAACTTCGATGGAAGCAGAATTAGTCGACTTAAGCAAGCTCTTCGTACTGATCATCTGAACAATGAAGAACGAAATTCATTGGAAAGCATTTGCAGTCAGTTCTCCGACGTATTCCATTTAGAAGGGGATCCAATTACGCATACTACAGCGGTATATCACGAAATTAAAACACCTGATAATGTCCAGCCGATAATGGCTGGAACAAGCGGACGGAAAAAGCCCTATCGACTCCCTTACAAACACAAGAATGAGATTAATGAACAAATAGCACAACTCGAGGAACAGGGAGTTATAGCTGCTAGTGAATCTCCTTGGAATGCGCCATTATTAGTAGTACCAAAAAAACCAGACATATATGGCAATATCAAATATCGCGTCTGCGTTGATTTTCGAAAAATCAATCAGGTCTCTCAAGGAGATGCCTATCCTCTTCCTAACATCACTGATATCCTTGACCAGCTTGGTAAATCTCGCTATTACAGTACTCTTGATCTAGCAAATGGTTATTATCAAGTCCCTATGTCACCCGAACACCGCAAAAAAACCGCTTTTTCGACCGACAAAGGTCATTTTGAATTTACTCGTATGCCTTTTGGTTTGAAAGGTGCACCAAGCACATTCCAACGCCTGATGAACAAAGTTTTAATTGGCATAAATGGAGTAAAAGCTTTCGTTTACTTAGATGATATAATCATATATGCTAAAAATTTAGACGATCATTCTCAAAAGCTCACAGAAATCTTTGATAGACTTAAACAATATAATCTAAAATGATAACCTATTAAATGTGAATTTCTCCGCAAGGAAACTCAATACCTAGGTCATGTTATTACAGACCAAGGTGTTAAACCTCATCCAAGAAAAATAGAATGCGTTCAAAATTTTCCCGTAACTAAAAATATTAAGGAAGTTAAGTAATTTCTTGGATTATCCGGTTATTATCGACGATTTATTAAAAATTATGGGGAAATTGCAAAACTTTTGACAGCTCTCTTAAAAAAGGATGTCCCATTTACTTGGAGTGACCTTTGCAAAGAATCTTTTCAGACGTTAAAATGCGTATTAACACAAGCTCCAATTCTTCAATATCCTGACTTTGAGAAACCCTTTGTCCTCACTTGTGATGCTAGCAACTATGCCGTAGGTTGTATCTTGTCTCAAGGTCCTATAGGAAAGGATTNAGACCTACGGCATAGGTTGTATCTTGTCTCAAGGTCCTATAGGAAAGGATTTACCTATAGCATTCGCATCCAGAACATTAAATAAAGCAGAACAAAACTACAACACCACCGAAAAGGAACTAACAAGTTTTGTATGGGGTGTAAAACAGTTTCGCCTTTATCTTTTTGGTCAGAAATTCACAATTGTCACAGATCATCGTGCTCTTACGTGGTAATTTAACCTCAAAGATCCTGGGTCCCGGATAACCAGATGGAGATTAAAACTAGAAGAGTATCAATACACAGTACACTATAAAAAAGGATCACAAAATACCAACGCTGATGCTTTGAGTAGAATCCATCAGGTAACTACTCGTTCAACAAGTAAATCAGTAACCGGATCGACGAATTCAGAAAATCCAGAACATATACGAAATCCAGAATATTCCGAACACTCAATAACTCCAGAAAATTCAGAACATTCACTAACTCCAGAATATCCAAAATCATTTTCATTTTCCAATATTAATGAAACCATCACAGAATCTCCGTGTCAATACGTATTGAACAATATCAGCCATTATTCTAATCTTCCTAAAAATATAGTAGAAACCCATGGAAAGGTGTTGAATGCGCCCTCAGACTAACATTTGGCAAATTTTGTATCCAAAGATCTCAAGTTATCAAAAGGAATTGCTTTAGATTTTCGTCGACATTTTGGGCAATTATCTAGTCTGCGGAAACAAAACAAGAATGTTACTGAAATCGCTTTTCTCAAACAATCAAATAGATTTATCCTGTACATAATAATAAAAGAGAAGTTTTGGCAGAAACCAAAATACGAAATTATTTTCACTGCCCTACAAAATCTCCGAGAATTTTGTCATGTAAATCATTTAGATAAAATAGCTTTACCTAAAATAGATACTGGTCTAGATTGGTTAAATGTTCGATCTATCATAAACTATATCTTCAGAGACTCTAACATTCACATTCTTCTCTATTCTCTAGTTGAATACTCATCAGAACAAAAATCTCATATCATTCAAGAATTTCACCTAAATCCCTTAGGTGGTCATCAGGGTATATCACGAACTATCAATAGATTAAAGAAACAACACTCATGGATCGGTATGAATCATGACGTGGCTGAGTTTATAAAAAAATGTACATCATGTCAGAAAAACAAGACTACAAATCGTCATGTAAAAGCACCGATGGTAATTACTACTACCTCTTCAAAGCCCTTTGAGAAAGTTTTTATGGACGTAGTCGGTCCTCTTCCACGTACACCTCATAACAATGCCTAAATCCTAACTCTTCAAGATGATCTTACAAAATTTTCATGGGCTGTCCCTATGGAAAATCATGAAGCAATCACTGTTGCTTATCATTTTGTAACCAAATTCATATGCTTACATGGTATCCCTCAGAATCTCGTTACTGATTGTGGCACCGAATTTCTTAGTGATGTGTTTAAAGAAACATGTCGTCTACTGAAAATAAAAAAAACATCTACAACTCCCTATAGGCCGCAGAGCAATGGAAGTCTCGAGAGAAGTCACCGGACTTTAGGTGAGTATCTTCGACACTTCGTAGATAAAGATCAGCGAAACTGGGACACTTATGTTCCATTTGCTATGTTCACTTACAACTCAACAACTCATTCTGCCACGGGATACCAGCCCTACGAACTTTTATAGGGTTATGAAGCTCAAGTCCCAACATCATTTACCCGAGAACCGGAACCACAGTATAATTATACAGACTATCAATCCGAATTAAAAAGAAACATGCAAGAAGCTCATAATATTGCCAGAAAAATATTATTAGAAAAGAAGCAGAAATCTAAAACCTCCTATGACCAAACTCAATTCTTTCCCACACTTCATATTGGTGATAAAGTTTTAATTCAGGAAAAGGCTAACAAAGGAAAACTGGCTTTTAAATGGTTAGGTCCTTTTGAAATATTAGACACAAACGCTGATTCAGTAAATATAGTTATTAACAAAAATGGCAAACGTCAAACACTCCACAAGAACATGGCTAAACTCTTTCATGAATAATAATTAACAAATNACTAAACTCTTTCATCAATAATAATTAACAAATAATCATTAATGTTTGTTACAGAATGGTTACTCAATTCTCTCAATATTATGCAGAAAACCTAAAAGCGTTCATAAATATCACTGAGTTCAATCAAACGTCCGGTCTGTATTACGAATCCTATGGTCCCCTCAGAATCTCCCAGAGTACCTGGCAACTTATTTCCTACCTGGATTTAAAGAACTANTAACTTATTTCCTAACTGGGTTTAAAGAACTACCAGCAACGTCATTCTTTAATCTTAGGTTATTACAATCAAACCGTGCGTCACTGTCGGGACGCATCAGAAAATTCAAAAGATATAAAAATAGCTACAGTCTGTACCCAATTTGTTCAAATTACATTACCTTATTTAAATGAAATAGAATTCAATCATATTACTCTTTCATCTATGTTAAATCTGAAGGGGAATAGCAGTTCTCTTNACATAGTTACTCGTCAACCGCCACAGCGTACGCACGTGTGTTATCTCCATTTATTCATGTTCTGTGTTCCTTTACGTATTCAACAATTATTACCTCTTATCGCTATTTTTATATCAATTTCATACCATGGGTTTATGTGATATTTGTGCCGTAAGTATTAAACGCGGTCAAAACGACTCAATTACATGTTTCTCTTGTTTGAAATTGTACCATCTTACTTGTGTTTCGTTAAAACAAGATGATCTCGACTATTTAAATAGTTTGAACAAATCATGGTCTTGTGTTAACTGTGCAAAAAAATCTAAAAATGCTATTTCCGTCGGCAACTCTACTAAACATCTCTCTTCTCTCTCTACTAATGAACCTGACTTAAAATTAATTATCAGTCATCTCGATAACCTACGCGCGGAGCAAACCAAACTTATTGATCTGATCAATGAGCAAAATGAGAAACTTAACTCTTTTGACAAAAAATTCCAAGATATCTTCTCTCAATTATCAAGTGTTAAAAATGAAAACAGTGTGCTGCGTAATGATTTGACTGCTATCAAAAATCGTGTCGATCTATTGGAATCAGCTGTTCCAAAGTCTAATGCTAATCACGACATGTTTTTTGAGTTTATTGACCGTCAAAATCGTTCTAAAAATATTATCGTTTTTAACGTGCACGAACAATCTAGCCAGAACAATACCTCAGATACTGATTCAATAACACACATTTTCAATAAACTCGGAACTGATATAAAACCCATAAAAATTAGCCGCTTAGGTAAACCTAACAATAAGCCTCGTCCATTGAAAGTTGAACTGCAAGCGGCCACAGAGGTATTTAAAATTCTCGGTCTATCACGCATCCTGAAATCCGATCAAAATCTTAAAGATATTAGAATTACGAGTGATAAATCACCGTATCAGCGAGAACTCCTTCGCGATCTACGCAACCAGTTGAGAGAGCGAATATCAAAAGGCGAGCCAAATCTGACAATTAAATACTACAAGGGTCAACCGACCATTATCTCCTCTGCGGTTCAAAAAAACTAGTCACTAATTCAAGCCTACTACTCTACTATCAAAATATTAGGAGCATAGTTTCTAAAATTAACTATTTAATCCCCTCACTCAATACCTCTCTATTTGATCTTATTGCTTTTACTGAAACATGGCTTTCACCTGATATATGTAACACTGAATTACACTTTGTTAATTACATAATTTTCCGTTGTGATAGATCGCCTCTAAATAGTGATCGTTCTCATGGTGGAGGCGTCTTGATTGCAGTAAAAAATACAATTAAATGTAAAATTTTAAATACTTCTATTAATTGCATTGAAGCAGTTTTCGTGCATTTACAAATGGCTGATACAATTTTCATTATTGGCTGCGTTTATATACCCCCTTGTTCCCCATTAATAACGTACGAAAATGTTTTCTCCGCTTTAAGTAATCTATACTCAGCCTACCCATCTGCAAAATTTATAATATTAGGTGATTTTAATCTACCATCAATTCACTGGAATCATTTATCGCTCCCAATAAATTGCACTTCTCAAGTAGATTCTTATTTTGTAAATATGTTGTCTTATTTTAACTTTAATCAGTTTAACTATATTCTTAACAAAAATAATGTAATTTTAGATCTAGTCTTATCAAATGTTCACCTAAATGTCTCTACTGATCCCGACCCATTATTACCATTAGATATGCATCACCCTGCTCTTAATGTTACTATAGATTACAATCAATTTATCATACTTAAGCCAACAGATTATTTTTATGATTTTAAACATTGTAATTATATTGATATTGTAAAATTTTTAGCCGATAATTTACCTTGCAATGCTTCTATTAATTTTAATCTTAATGAAATAATTAACCATTTATATAATTGTTTAAACGAAGCAATTAATACCTTTGTACCGAAAAAGCGTGTTTCGTCAAACAGCTTTCCCCCTTGGTATTCTACTGAGTTAAAAATATTATTATCACAAAAAAAAATTGCTCATTCATTGTATAAAAAATTTAATGACCCATCTGATTATAACAGCTTTTCCCATTTGAGGGCTAAATGTAAGAGAACTGCTAAACTAGATTATAAAAAATTTATTAATAAAGTCCAATTATCTGTCAAATCAAACCCTAAGTCTTTCTGGAAATATGTTAATAGTCGTAGAAATAATAAGTCAATACCAAGTCTCCTTACGCTCGATACAACGTCAGCTGATAATGGGCAAGATATAGTTAACTTATTTGCTAAATTTTTCTTTAAAAACTACCCTAAGCCAGACAATCTATCCATTTCTGCTCCTTGTTTAAATAATTCCTTAAGTAGTTATAATTTATTTTCCTTTTCGTCTATATTGTTCACTGAGGTCGATGTTTTAAATGAGCTTACCACTCTCTCTATCAATTACAACGTTGGTCCTGATAGCATTCCAGCCTTTTTCCTCTACAATTGCAGATTTATACTTACACCAACTTTAACACATATTTTTAACTTATCGCTCCAAAATGGTATATTCCCCGACTTATGGAAAAACTCTTTTATTTACCCGGTTTTTAAAAAAGGCGATCCCACAATTGTCTCTAACTACCGGCCAATATCAAAAATATCAGTTATTCCTAAACTCTTTTCAAAACTTATTTTTAATAAAATAAATAAACATTGTTCTGCATTTTTATCTCAACATCAATATGGTTTTATATCTAAGCGATCAGCTAATTGTAACCTTGCTATTACTAAACAAATAATACTTGACTCTTTCGTTGCTCGTTCTCAAACCGATATAATTTACACTGATATGTCAAAAGCGTTTGATAGCGTTAACCATGAACTACTGTTTATGAAATTAAAACTGTTTGGGTTCTCTGACCCTCTACTTTCCTGGTTTCGCTCTTTTCTTTCCAACCGCATTATCGTTGTTAAACATCTGAATTTTGAATCCGATAAATTTAATGTACCATCCGGGGTCCCGCAAGGTGATCACCTGTCTACCCTACTTTTTAATATTTTCATAAACGACATTCCGGATGTCATAAAAAAATCCCGCATTTTTCTCTTCGCTGACGATCTTAAACTGGTAAAAATAATTAATAATCAAGACGATGCTGATGACTTACAAACCGATATTAATAACATTCAATACTGGTGCTCAGCCAACCGTCTGTTATTAAATACCGAGAAATGCAAATTTATGCGATTTAGCCTAAGCAAAAATATCATCGATTATAACTACTCTATTTCTAATTCTAATATTGAATTATTAACCACCTTTAAAGACCTAGGCGTCATCTTCGACTCAAAACTAAATTTTTCAGCCCATACTGAAATGATAATTAATAAGGCAATGCGCAACTTAGGATTTATCAAGCGAACTTGTGGATCATTCAGAGATCCTCTATCTCTAAAAGTTTTATTCTGTGCCCTAGTTCGCTCTAACCTAGAATACTGTCCATTAATTTGGACTAATAATACCTCTAAACAGATTGATGTAATCGAATCAGTTCAAAATAACTTCCTCCGTTTCATCTCCTTTAACTTTAATGTTTATAGGCCACCTCACGGTTCCTATGACTCAATATTATCATTCATTAATCTTTCTCCATTAAAAACTAGACGCACTTTATTACTATCGAAATTGTTACATAATTTGCTCTTAGGAAATATAGACTGTGAAGAACTCCTTTCCCTCATCCGTTTTAAAATAAACCATAATAATACAAGATTCAGTGATTTATTTTATCCCGTCCCTTTTAAAACAAATTATATGAAAAACTGTCCTTCTAATATCCTTATGGCTGCAGGTAATTCTATTACCTTTGATTTTGTTTAGCATGTCTCATCTTAAGTCTTTCTATGTTACTATTTAACTTTTTTTTGTTCTTATATATATTATTACTTACAAATGTATAATGTAATTTGTTTGTAATTAGTCATTTCTATGACCTCATTGTATTATTGATACGTGTATACGCTTAATATATTTGTTAAGGACTTACGTCCGTTTATATTTAAAATAAAAAAAAAAAAAAAAATAAAATAGATGAAAGAGATGAATATTTTTATACTAAAATCAGCGAACTTCAGGAAAATAAAGAAAAAATTCTACGACTATCCAAAGAACAAATACACATTATGAAATCAATAGTTCATCACACATACAATTCCTCACTACATCTAGATCAAAGTCAAATGAATGCTGATAAAATCAATTTAGTCGAATTCATTTCTTCTCTAGCTGAACATACAGCCACCATAACTCTACTACTTAGCCAATACAGTTGGGAAACTCAGAACCTCCTTGCTATAGTTAACTCAGCTCTAAGTGGTCGATTACATTCTAGTATCCTACCTCCTAATATCCTACTTAATGAATTGAAAGAAATCCGTCTTAGTTTACCATCAACCCTTGAACTCCCAGTTTCTATCTATTCTACAAGTCTAACTGATTTGTTCAAGATAACTACTATTGATGCATTATATATTAATTATACTTTGATTTTTAATTTAAAAATCCCTTTATTGTCTAATTTAGATTTTAATTTATTTCACCCCATATCCTTGCCTATACCACAAGGAAATCAAAATTTTATTTTTATTGTAACCGAATCTAAGTATTTAGCTTTAAGTAGAAATAATGATTATTATTTTTCTTTATCAGACCTTCAACTTTCAAATTGTTTTGATTTAAGTAATTTTAAATTGTGTAAGTACTCTAAAGCACTNAATTGTTTTGATTTAAATTGTAATTGAAATTGTAAAAGTAATTTTAAATTGTGTAAGTACTCTAAAGCACTATATCGTCATTCCAAAACTAAAAATTATGACGTAAATCTATATTTTAAACCTAATTATCCAATTGTAAATTGTAATCTTAAGTATCGTAAATTGTTCATTCCCATATATCATAAATCAGAAACTCAAAACTCTTGGTTATATGTGACTCCTACAGAAACTCAATGACACTCAAATGTAATAATGTACAGAACCTCTTTTCTATTAATACAATTGGTAAAATAACAGTGGATAAGTCTTGTACTGTGAGTACCGAAACTTCAGTATTATTACCATCTCAAAACATTATTTCTGTTTTCTCCCAAGACTTTGTTCCCGAGAATCCTTTAGTTTACATGAATTCTAATATAACTAATAAAATTTCTAAATATCAGCCTGAACCGTTAACAGAAAATAATTTCATTCAAGATTTGAATCAATTAGCAGATGACTCAATAGATCTCAATAATCTTGAATCCACAATAGCAGAGTCTTCCGATCATTTCATCTTAAATACTCATATCCCATTTCTTTACTGTCTCTTTCTAATAATAATAATTCTAACTTCATATGCATTGTGTAAATATAAAAATACCACCCGACAATATAAACCAGATATCGCACAATGTACAAATTGCAATGAAAGTTTGGTTTGAAGTCTTGTTAATTTAATTATTTTATTGTAATTTAAGAGTATTATATGTAAGTAGTGTTTCAAACACTACTTCCATTTAAGGGAGGGAGTGTTATGAATACTTAACTTAGTTTTATTATTGTCCCACAATTTTATAACAGATAATCATAAATTGAATTTTAATTGAGGTCGGCCTATAAGAATGTGTTTATAAGGTATTTTTCGGTGTTGCAAAACCGGAGAGTGGGCCGACTGCGACTGTTGTAATTCAGAGCATCGTTAGTCATTTGACAACTATTGTGCGATTACTATTACTTTTATTTTTAATAAACAAATTAATTATTCGGCAATACTATTTTATTTTATTTTATTTGTTACTCTCGTAACACACTCTTCAAAAGTAGTAGGTGGAGGAACAAGAGCATCATATCAAATTCTAGTAATTTGTATTAGACGACGCTGCACACAATTAATTTTTTGCTGTTCAGAAGTCACAACATTCTCAAAATAAGAATCTACCTGACTCAAAAATAATTCAGGGTGGACATCATTTTGTCGACCAGAGAACTCAGGAACTGCCTCATGAAACTTTTTTATTTACAATGAAAAAGAAGAATTACTGTTGTATAAAGAACTTTGCACACCCGGCATATTACTAGAAGGCAACGAATAAGTAGAAGATAAAACGCGCCATAGTCTCAGGCAGACTATTTTCCCCGCATAGTTGAACGCACCCCGATGGTATGTTAGGGTCAGTACCTGTAATAAATTCCATAGTCAATAATAACTCACCAGGTATCCGGGTCAAAAACCGTTGTCGCGTCCGCTTGCCCTGTAGGTAGTTCGGGTCGAAACCGTTAGCCGTTGGAATTCCTGAGTGATGATGTCACTCCTGATGGTGTTGTTTACGCCGCCGTAAACGGCGTCACCTCCGAAAATTTGTAAGTAAAACTTAATTTACTTAATGAATTTTTGTCCGATCTCCACGAAAATAGTACCAAAATATGCGTCTTGAAAAGATGTATAAGATGATGTACAGAACGAGGTGAAACGAAGTCTGGATATCCGGAAACTTTAAGAAAACCCAAAGTTATTCTTCTCCAGTCGAAGTTTACCAAAAGTTATACCACTAGATTATCTTGAAAAAGACTATTCTAACGGTAGAAAGACTATTGTAAACAAACTAACCGTTCCGGAGAATAGCCAAGTTACAAACTGAGAAATCGCACTTACCGCACAAACCGCAAGGTTCTCGTGTAAGAACATTAGCTTTTGTCTGTGTCGAATCGGTTTTTAATCGAATTCGCTCAGAATTATTACCAATAGAGAGTGCTTAAAAAGCACTTGCTTTTGGTATATTCAGCGCAAAAAACAAACAAAAACACGATCCTTAATCGCATAATTACTGGGAACAGCGCACAAGAGACGTCCGTTCAGTACCACAGCGAAACACAGACTCCCACGATAGGGACACGAGTTCCCCTGAGGTTTTGTTGGCTTGCGCCTACAGATACCGTCCGTGCCTTAGCGCTGAGCGCTATTAACGGGCGGTATAGGAGTTACTGTGGTGGGCAGCCGTATAGACAGCCAGCGCAGAATGTCTTCTATGGAACACCAGCACCGGTTCCCGTGAGGGTTCCATACCTTTCTTGAGCCGGCCGCGACACAGTTAAGTGCCTCGTTGGGTCCGGTCTCCCACTAGGTGTTGTGGTTTTTTGTGTAACTATCTAGCACTTGTCCCACAGCCACCACGTTGCAGCCGAAGTAGGCTCCTCAACCTTGGAGAGCGCCGGTTTCCGTCGCAACGTTAGTTGCGTCAGTTGCCAGTGGGGATCCCTCCTCCCGTGGTACCGATTGGGTTTATAGTTGACATCGGTGGGTCAACTCGAAGCGCCGCAGTTGCGGCGGTTCTGCCACTATTTTGGCTTCCCAGGCCGGCTAGTGGTGGGGCTAGACAGTGGAGATTTAGACCATTACCACGATGGGCAATAACCTAGGGTCACCACCAACCCTTGCCGGTGCCAACCGGTACGAGGCCTATGACCGCGCAGAGCGTTCATTCCTATCCGATTCTTGCTTGGCTTTGATAGCCAGCTTTGCGAACCTACACAGAGATATGTAGTTCTACTTCGTGTCCAGAAACACGCTAGTCGAACAAGGCCAAGAGTCGCTTGTGAGTACAAGCGATGTCCGAAGTTGTTCCCTAATGTCCGAGATTGCCTCACATCTGAAAAGAACATGCTCAACCGTCTCACTTTCTTGACCACATCGACATAACCCACTTCCGCGAAGCGCTAACGAATTTAACTTAGCGTTAAAGTCGCCGTACCCCGTTAGGAATTGGGTGACATAGTGGTCAAGCATAAACGGTTTTGCTAGTTTATTTCTGATGTTTGGGATCATCGCAAATGTCTACCGACCTTTTGCGCTTCTTTCCCATCTAGACTGCCATTCGTCCAATATTGTTTCCCACCGAATGTCCGCCTCCTCGGTGGAGACGAGTCCCGTCCTTCTGTTTGCCCTGACCGCGCTCCAAAGAATTTCGAGATCCATGGGCAATTTGCCAGCAACCATCTGTAGCGCGTCCGTAGAAGTGGTCCTGTATGCCTCTGTAACAGAAAGGAGTGCCCTTCTTTGACAACTGCCAAGAAGTTTGATGGCCCTAACCGTTGAGACGCCTGATTCCCACACCTCCGCAGCATAAGTTATACGCGGTACGAATACCGCGCCATAAATTATTCGTGAAGTGGCTTGGCGAACGCCCCAGTCGGCAGAAGTCGTGGCGCCCAGAAATTTCTTTTACTGTCCAACTCGATCCCCAGATACCTAACCAAGTCGACTGGGGTCTTGTTTTCTCCTCCGAACGGAATCGAAAACCCCGGCTCCAACTTTCCTTTTAGGGGCATAATCTGAGTCTTGGTAGCCGAGAAGGTTAAACCTCTCTCGGTCGCCCAGATCGTGAGGGCGCGAAGTACCGCATCAGCCCTGCCCCTGAGTTCCGACGAAGACGCACCGGCGACTAGTACCGCTAGGTCGTCCGCGTACGCGACAAGTTTAGTATGACTGTCCGAAACTGATTTGAGTGCCCTATCCATTGAGAGGTTCCAGAGACTGGGCCCTAGTATTGACCCTTGGGAACAACCCCTGGTCAAGCCGGTACTCGGCGAGGCTCCTTCGAGTCTCAGTACCGCTTTCCTATTGGTCAGGTAGCTGGCGATGATCGACATAGTCGGAAATAGTCGCCCCGGAAATGTCTAAGAAGACGCCAAGTACTTTATCATCAGACCTACTATCTATCCAGGACAGACAGGACTTAATCGCGCTGACCGTAGATTTGCCTATCATAAATCCGTGTTGTTCATCCGACATCGCACCCGCGGTTTCAGCCTGTAGTAATCCAATATACCTCGTCGAAGAGCGCTTCATATCTTCCTCGTACTCCCTTCATAGCCACACAGAAAGCCACCGAGACTTTCTTTTTGTCTTTTTCTCCCTCGACTAGAGAGAAAGGACTCACTCCTATGTCCCTGCATTGCTGCAGGCGACTCTTCTCCCCTGCACTCAACAACAACATCAACTTCGGAGCGTTTTCGTTTTGCAGGTGCCCTAGTCTCAGGCAGACTATTTTCCCTGCATAGTTGAACGCACCCCGATGGTATGTTAGGGTATCCGGGTCAAAAACCGTTGTCGCGTCCGCTTGCCCTGTAGGTAGTTTGGGTCGAAACCGTTAGCCGTTGGAATTCCTGAGTGATGATGTCACTCCTGATGGTGTTGTTTACGCCGCCCTAAAAGGCGTCACCCCCGAAAATTTGTAAGTAAAACTTAATTTACTTACTGAATTTTTGTTCGATCTCCACGTTTAGTACCACAGCGAAACACAGACTCCCACGATAGGGACATGAGTGTCCAGTTTGTGGTATCACCTTGCGGCTAACCTACAACTTCAACCCGTTTTAGCGCTGGGGCGCTATTCACAGATCGAAGCAGGACAGAAGAGCCGGAGCGGTTTCCCGATCCGGACACGTTCTGGGTCTTCTATGGAACACCAGCACCGCACTCGGTAACAATCATGCAACGAGTACGTACCTTTGCCTTTGAATCAAGCATCATTCTCAGGCACCCTGGTAAGGGCGTGGTCCTATCCCAACCACTAAATCCTTTTGGTAGGCATCTACACCTCCGGTGTTTAACTCCCACCGGTAGAGCAGGACGAGATGTCAGAGAGTGCTCACCCACAAATCGGCTCTCACCGAACAAGTGGGGAACTCATCATCCAACGACACGTCCCTGGTCTAGCATTTGACCATAACCACAAAGTTGCAGGCAACCTTAGTTGCTCACACAACAGCCACTACGAAGCCAAGCCCACACCGCATACCGAACTCAGCCGAAGCCAAGCCGTACGCGATGCCGGAGGAGCTGGATCACGACGCAAACCGTGTCCAGGGGCCCTCCCCCGCCCGTAGTACCAATTTGACTCCTTTCGGTAGTCCAGGTTGGTGGCCTGTTCGACAACGGTAACCATCGTCTACCTGACTACTGGGTGATGAGCCCGGGCCCAGGTAGGCCCCTCCAGACGCTCGCCTGGGGGTTTTAAGGGTACCACCCCTGTTTTAGCGACCACAGCCGTCGACTATTATGATCGCCTTTTACGATCGGCATAATTATTGCCCCAGTAGAATTCTAAGCCCCTTGCTGGAGGGCGCTGTAGTCATTGAAGATGACTTCATTTCACTGCACTGCACAGCACGACACATCACTGCATTTTCACTGTACTGCACTTCACTGCAGGATTTCACAACACTTCACTATATCTGTTTGTTCGAATTTATCTTGGAGTAGTTCTTCTCACTTTTTTCTCTTCAAGCGTTGCTTTTGAGAATTTCCTGAAAGCTTCAAATATCTTCCTCGTTTTTGTTAGATTCGAGAACTCCGATGGCCATAGAAGCCATGCTCTATGAAATTCCAATTCTAGCCTTGCTCTGTGTGTTGCTGTTAACACACAATTAGTTAAGGCATGTTCAGGAGTATCCTCAGCAGTTCCACAATCACACATTGGGTCACTTACTAATCTAAGCCTGTGCAGATTCTTGTTGAAATCACCGTGACCACCTATATATTGCGTTATATAATAGTCCAGTGTCAATGGTGTTCTTAGTCCTATTTTCACATCAGGGATTATTCACGATAGGGACATGAGTGTCTTATGCATGGTGTCACCTCACGGCTAACCTACAACCCCGATCCGTTTTAGCACTGTGGTGCTATTCACAGATCGGGGCAGGACAGAAGAGCCGGAACGATTACTCGGTCCGGACCCGTTCTGGGTCTTCTAAGGAACACCAGCACCGCATTGACGGGTACTCCGCGTCGTTGCGTACCTGTCGTCTTTGAACCCCGCATCGTTCGCAGACACCCCGGTAGGGGCGTGATCCTATCCCGGCCACTAAACGCATTTGGTAGGCGCCTACACCTCCGGTAATTATCTCCCACCGGTAGAGCAGAACAAGAAGTCAGGAAGCGTCTCACCAACACGGCCAGTTCTCACTAGCCGGGAAGGCTGACCTGTCACCCAACGACAGGTTCCTGGCCAAGCTTGGCCATAACCACATAGTTGCTCCAGCAACCGCCACTACGAAGCCAAGCCAACACTGCGCACGGAGCGACTACGTCGGTCCGCACACAAGTGCCGGGGGAGCAAACCGCGACTTGCCCGTTCTGCGATGGGTGCCGCGATTCGGGGCTCTCCCCCGCCCGTAGCACCTTTTTGGTCCCTTTCGGTTACCCAGGCTGGTGGCCGGTTCGACATTTGCTCGTCGGCCGAAACCTCGCGGTCGTCTACCCGTCTTGGTTGATGTAACCGGGCCCGGGTGAGCCCCTCCAGGACGCTCGTCCTGTGGGTTATAAGGTAACCATCCCCGTTTTAGCGACATCAGCCGTCGACTATTCTGATCGCCTCTTACGACCGGCATAATTATTACCCCAGTAGAATTCTAAGCCCCTTGCTGGAGGGCTCTTCGGCCGTCAGTTTGACGACCGGACACAAGATCCATTGACCAAATCCGGACTCCCACACGGCCTGAGGCTGGGCTCGTCACCCCCCCGGCGTTCAGTGGTAGTCCTATCTTCTGCGCAATGTTCATGAATACAATTTGATTTTGATCGCTTCTACAGGTGAAAGCTCGTATGTACCCCTCTTAATACTATTCTACATCTTCCACGCTGTTTTGACGTCGCTCCAGCTTCTCAATTAGCGTCACGCGAGCAAAGGTACATAATGCTTCATATACGCTTCTGTACATCACTAATTCATTCCAGGGACATGGCCACAGTAGCCCTACCCTGTGACACTGCAATTCCAATCTTTCCCTCTCCACTATGTTAAATGAACACTCTAGGAGAGCATGCTCTGGAGTATCCTCACCCAGCCCACATTCACAATCCCTGGAATCTGCCAGTCCCATTCTATGTAGCGTTGACCGAAAGTCCCCGTGCGCTGTCAGATATTGAGTGATGTAGAAATCTAGCTCCAGTGGAATTTGCAGCCTAACCTTTACGTCCGGGAAGAATTTCCTCGTCCATATCCCTTTGTCCGAGTCTTCTATTCTCCTCTGCCATTTGTCCAAAATTGCAGACCAATGATCCTCTGTATTCTGGTGGTGATAATACTTATCTTTTTGGTACTTTGCTACTAGGTCCAGAGGGGGGTAACCTGATAATATCTGCAGTGCTATCGTGGATGTCGTACGATAAGCTCTTGTGACCGATAGCATGGCTCGTCTTTGCGCTACGTTCAGCGATCTTACATGATTTACGTTCATACGCTGTGACCAAAATATTGACCCATACAATATCTTCGGAAGGAAAACAGTTTTGTAAATTATCGCGTCTGCTCTAGCTGATTTGCCCCAACCGATATCACTAATTGATTTTAATCTACTATAAAGCTCCTCAGACGTGTTTTTTAGGTGGGTTATTTGTGGAGTGAAGTCCAATCTCTCCGCCATCCTAATACCCAAGTATTTGACCTTACGCACCACTGGTATTGTTACCATACCCATATGTATGACAAATCCCAAGCATAACCTTCCCTTCATAGCATCGCCTCGCATTTCTTTTCAGAGAATGTTAGACCATACTTTGATGCCCATTCCGTTATCGGTTCCAGTACCGTCCTTGCCCTTTCCAATAAACTTCGTCTGTTTGGCGCTGACACCAGCAACGCAAGATCATCCGCATATGTTATCTTGTTGCAATATGTAGTCACATTATTAAGAACTTCATCCATTGCGATTCGCCACAGAAAGGGACCGTAGTTCGAGCCCTGTGGGCATCCCTTTGTCAACGTTATTGACGTACTAACTCCTCCTTCCTCCATAAACGCTCTTCTTCCCACGAGGTACGACCTCGCCAGTCTCCTCGACGTTGCACTGGCTCCCAACTCTTCCATTCTTTCCAATAGGGGCTTCCATTTCACATTGTCAAATGCTCCACTTATATCCAGAAATATTCCCACTATATATTTTTCCTCCGTGTTGTTTGTCCAGTCAATTACCTCCCTTATCGCCGTGTACGTTGACCTACCCGAAGTAAAGCCATGTTGCTTGTTGTTCATGTTCCACTCTATCTCGTTTTTTAGCTTGTTCACCATTAGGTGCTCCATCACCTTTGCCGGTACGGGCAGTAGACTAATCGGCCTGAATGACTTAACCAACGATTCATCTAGATCCCTTCCTTTTTTTAATGCAATGACTTTCGCCATTTTCCATCTCTCTGGGAACAAGCCAGTTCTAATTATGTTGTTCGCTAGTTCAGTAATCCATATCTTTAGTGTTGGCCAAGCTTTCCTTAAAATAGCTGCCATGATGCCATCTGGACCAGGGGCTTTATTTCTCCCTATCCTCCATAGTGATTCCCTGACGCTGTTTTCACCAATGTGGTTGTGCACATCTTCAGATGTCTCCGCCACGGTATCGGGCAAATCATCAGCACTCTCCGTTGGGACTAGTATACTCAGCATCAGTTGTACCGTCTCCATTACACTTGTTGTCATTGTCCCGTCATCTTTCATTGACAGAGCATGATAGTTCCTGGAGCCATTCCTTATCCACTTGTAATATTTACCCCATTGCTCATCATTGATGGAAGTTGCAAATTTCCTCCATGATTGAAGTTTACTTTTCCTCAATTCCTTAACATATATGTTCCTTGCGGCTTTATATCTTCTCCTCTTCCCTGATATTTTCCCATATTCTCTGGTATTTTCTCAACATCCTTTTCAGTTCCTCTAGTTCTTTACTCCACCAAGGCGACTTTGTTTTACATTTATACCCTTTATTGGAATGGAGTTCTCAGCTGCTGACTCCAGCACATCCATAAGCATCTTAGCTTTCCCCTCAACATCACTTTCTTGGTATGATTCATCTTTTAACCCCACGAGTTGTATCAGGTTAGCCTCAAATTTATACCAATCCGCTTTCCTTGTGCAATATCTTTTGCACCGTCGTGTCTCTCATAGTAGTACTGATTGATTGCTAACTACGAAGTCTATCAACCGATGGTCACTCCTTATTTCACCAGGTTTAACACACCAGTTCCCTATAGCATTATTTAATTCCTTATTAATAATTGTCAGGTCTATGTTAGTCGTACCCCTTGCACCTGCAAATGTAGGGGGCTGTCCGCTTGTGTTTACTACTTGCAATTCGTTTTCATCCAGCCATTCTTCCACCATGGTACCCTTTGCATTTCTCCGCCTATCAAACCATCTTGTCGATCTAGCATTTACATCTGCTCCTATTATTAATGGGCCTTTAAGCGTGCTTATCACTTCGTTAATTTTCTGCAGATGCACCTCCGTTGGGACCCTGAATCTAAAATAAGCCGATATTGCATTAATTGGTCGTCCATTGCTTAGCGATATTGATGCTACCGCCACATTTGTTGACATAATACCATTTCTTGAAAGCACCACCAAATCTTCATTAAACACCACTATCGCAGCTCCTACTCTAAGAGCATGCCCTCCTGCTTCTTGTTCATGTGGGCCCATTATCACCCTTACTGGTGATATCTCCAAACCAGTCAGACGTCCTCTACAGGAGTACGGCTCTTGCACTAATGCCACATCAATTTTGTTAGCTATACAATATTCCCATAGATCTTCATTTGCTGCTTTGCCACTACCTAGATTAACCTGCACCATTTTTATGCTTTTCCCATTTGATTCGTTTCCTTCGCTTGTCACCAGATCCGAGACTGATGACCTTGCATTGTTAATGTGTCGTGTCATGACTTATGTACTGCCTCTCCATTAACTTTTTCCCCATAATCCGTTCTTCTCAAGTTTTCTCTTATTCTTCTTTCTCTCACAATACACTCCATTGACGTCGCCACATGCATTTCACCGCAATTTGCACATTTTATTCTATCCATTTCGTTACATTTCTTCGAGTCATGTCCCTTTGAGCAGTACTTACATGTAAATTCCTCCTGTCTACATTTCGCCATGATATGTCCATACTTTAAACACTTGAAACACTGCGACACATCATAAAACTCCTGCACCCTGCATCTACTCCATTTTAAGTACACGAAGCCCATCTTTATTATCCTTTCGTGTAATTTAGGTGCCACTTCTATCACCCAGTTAACCGTCTCTGATTCTCTAGGTCCTTTTCTAAATAGGGGTTTTATGTTCCTATCTGCTTCTATCATCTCCACCCCTATTTCTCTATTGGAAAAAGCGATTGCTTTCCTAGTATCTCATTGTTGTCGCCATTATCCAACCCGTTATGCTCTTGACCACTGCCATACTGTCCTTGAGCTTTTCCGGCTCTTTGTTCATAGAGATCTTTCTCTTTTTTGTAATTGTGCCTGTTGTGGGGCTCACTGCTTCCGTAAAGCTTCCACTACATTCCGCTATCTCCTCCATTGAGACTTCCGATGTCGTTGACATTATTTCACGGCCGTTTTACGCATGCGCGAGAAAAAAAAAAAAAAAAAAAAACC
>NW_026099573.1:4295368-4295748 GCF_025091365.1 Daktulosphaira vitifoliae | reverse complement strand
GCGAAAAAAAAAAAAAAAAAAAACACTCGCGCACTCCACTAACACTACACTGCGCATGCGCAGTTTTAAAATAATCAAAATTACGAATCTGTTGTGCGCATGCGCGAACAGAATTCGATTTCCCGCCAAAATAATCACTCGAACTAAATAAAATTCGGTACACCAGCTCCGACGGTCGCTCTTTACCAGTATTCCGAGTTTGGGGTGGATCAGTCCGCTGGGAGCCGAGATCCCTTAGAAGGGATTTTAGACCCCTGAAGTGATGACGTACCCTTTAGTACTCAATAAAACAAAATTATTTGCGAAAGAATTTTTCTTCTATCGCCAATATCCGCCAAGTTATAAGGATTCCAAAATTATGATGTGCGGGGGGGGGGGGG
>NW_026099573.1:4277597-4295321 GCF_025091365.1 Daktulosphaira vitifoliae | reverse complement strand
GGGGGGGGGGGGGTGAAAAACCACTTTTAGGTGGTAATCCGCCTCCTCAACTTCTCTCCTTTGGCACGACTCCGGGCACTCTCCGACGAATATTGAAGGCGCTAGGCAGTCTCCAATATTGCGGGGGGTGGGGAAGTTTAAAAAAAATTATAAAATAATCAATATCACCGCAAAAATGGCCGACTCCAAGTGCGGTACCAGACTTGCTGTTCGCCGTTGTTTGCACCGACGTTAAAACCACGTGTTTAAACCGTTTTTCCGGTAAACACGAAGAAAAATAAAATTAAGCCTTCGAGCTTAGAAAAATGAGCGCCACTGACTCAAAACCGACACCAGTGGCTCCGCGCACTAAACACCGACAATGATATCACAACTAAAAATCCATAAACTCAAAAACAAAACCATAAATCGCCAAAAAACACCAGAGCTGCGTAACACACGTGTTAACGCAACCGTTGTCCGCGCGATTCACGATAGGGACACGAGTTCCCCTGTGGTTTTGTTGGCTTGCGCCTACAGATACCGTCCGTGCCTTAGCGTTGTGCGCTATTTACGGGCGGCATAGGAGTTACTGCGGTGGGCAGCCGTATAGACAGCCAGCGCAGAATGTCTTCTATGGAACACCAGCACCGGTTCCCGTGAGGGTTCCGTACCTTTCTTGAGCCGGCCGCGACACAGTTAAGTGCCTCGTTGGGTCCGGTCTCCCACTAGGTATTGTGGTTTTTGGGGTTACTATCTAGCGTTTGTCCCACAGCCACCACGTTGCAGCCGAAGTAGGCTCCTCAACCTTGGAGGGCACCGGTTTCCGTCACAGCGTTAGCTACGTCGGTTGCCGGTGGGGCTCCCTCCTCCCGTGGTACCGATTGGGTTTTTAGTTGACATCGGTGGGTCAACTCGAAGCGCCACAGTTGCGGCGGTTCTGCCACTATTTTGGCTTCCCAGGCCGGCTAGTGATGTGCCTAGACAGTGGAGATTTAGGCCATTACCACGAAGGGTAATAACCTAGGGTCACCACCAACCCTTACCGGTGCCTTCCGGTGTGGGGCCTAAGACCGCGCAGAGCGTTCATTCCTTTCCGATTCATGCTTGGCTTTGATAGCCAGCTTGGCGAACCTACACAGAGAAATGTAGTTCGACTTCGTGTCCAGAAACACGCTAGCCGAACAAGGCCAAGAGCCGCTTGTGAGTACAAGCGATGTCCGTAGTTGTTCCCTAATGTCCGAGATAGCCTCACATCTGAAAAGGACATGCTCGACCGTCTCACTTTCTTGTCCACATCGGCATACCCCACTTCCGCGAAGCGCTAACGAATTTAACTCAGCGTTAAAGTCGCCGTGCCCCGTTAGGAATTGGGTGACATAGTGGTCAAGCATCAACCGTTTTGCAAGTCTGTTTCTGATGTTTGGGATCATCGCAAATGTCCACCGACCCTTTGCGCTTCTTTCCCATCTAGACTGCCATTCGTCCAAAATCGTTTCCCACCGACGGTCCGCCTCCTCGGTGGAGACGAGTCCCGTCCTTTTGTTTGCCCTAACCGCGCTCCAAAGAATTTCAAGATCCATGGGCAATTTGCCAGCAACCATCTGTAGCGCGTCCGTAGACGTGGTCCTGTATGCCCCTGTAACAGAAAGGAGTGCCCTTCTTTGACAACTGCCAAGAAGTTTGATGGCCCTAACCGTTGAGACGCCTGATTCCCACACCTCCGCAGCATAAGTTATACGCGGTACGAATACCGCGCCATAAATTATCCGCGAAGTAGCTTGTCGAACTCCCCAGTCGGCAGAAGTCGCAGCTCTCAGCCTACTGTACAACGAAACGGACTTTCCGGCCACGCTCTTAACGTGCGCCCAGAAATTTCTTTTGCTGTCCAGCTCGATCCCAAGATACCTAACCGAGTCGACCGGGGTCTTGTTTTCTCCTCCGAACGGAATCGAAAACCCCGTCTCCAACTTTCCTTTTAGGGGCATAATCTGAGTCTTGGTAGCCGAGAAGGTTAAACCTCTCTCGGTCGCCCAGAGCGTGAGGGCGCGAAGTACCGCATCAGTCCTACCCCTGAGTTCCGACGAAGACGCAGCGGTGACTAGCACCGCTAGATCGTCCGCGTACGCGACGAGTTTTGTGTGACTGTCCGAAACCGACTTGAGTGACCTATCCATTGAGAGATTCCAGAGACTAGGCCCTAATATTGACCCTTGGGGACAACCCCTGGTCAAGCCAGTACTCGCCGAGACTCCCTCAAGTCTCAGTACCGCTTTCCTGTTGGTCAGGTAACTGACAATGATCGACATAGTCGACCGCGCCGCACCTAGGTTTACCATGTCGCGCAGGAGGGCGTTCCACTGGAGATTGTCGAACGCCCCAGAAATGTCTAAGAAGACTCCAAGTACTATTTCATCAGACCTACTGTCAATCCAGGACAGACACGACTTAATCAATTTTCTTCAAATTATACCTGGTGTTGCTGACTGTGGGTTCGGATAACCCCCTATCACAACGAACGTCGTATCTGATGGTCCTGTGGTCGCTGTCTGTTACGTCATCGACCACTTCCCATCCAGATACGGCACCGACCATGGCGCTGCCCCTCGTCAGAGTGACGTCCACGTTAGATGATCCCATGCCCGGCCTCTCGTACGTGTCGAGATGTCCGGGCCTGTTATGTACTAACATGTCCTTCTCCGCTATGAGCAGTTCCATGCGGGCCTCTCTGGCTGACCCAGTGTGGCTGCCCGGCCGACTGAACCATTGCGCGGAATGCGCGTTCACGTCGGCTCCTATGACGACATTGTTGTTGTCTAGCTTGTCTAATATAAATCCTAATCTCTCTATGAAATGTTGTATCCTGACACTGTACTTGAAGTAAGCGGATACAAAAACTATCGGCTGACCATCTCTTTTCCTGAGACTGGCCACGGCGAAATGTCTGTCCATCAAGTTTCTCACTGCGACTACCTCAACGTCCTGACTTAGAACAATGATAGCGGCCGCGTCCCTACCGTCACCGCAGCAAAGCACCTGCCTTGCCCCTGTGAACTCAAACCCTTTTACACTACCGTTAGAGACTGGCGCCTCCTGGAGGAGCAGAACCTCCGCGCCGGTAGTGATGCAGAACTGGTGCAGCTGTTCACCGACGATCCCCTGACCGTTCATGTTTAGCTGCACGACCGAAAAGGACACCGAGTTCATTTTGAGAACGCACCGTAGTCCGTCCTCCTTGCGATGGAAACCACCGCCCTCTACCTAGCCGCGCACTTATTGTGCTCTGCCGCATGCGCCATTCCACAATTTGCGCAGCTAGGCGCAGCCGACTTACAGTCCGTTACTTTGTGTCCCTCCTTCCCGCACCGCTTGCATATAGTTTTCCCGAGTTTACACCCAGCGGCCATATGCCCGTAGCTCTGGCAGGCATTACACCTTACAACGTCCTCGTACTCCACCACCCTACACATGCTCATTCCGACAAAGATTCTTTTGCCCTTGATCTTTTGAAAGATCAACGGGCTGACAGAGCAGACCCACCATACCCGGTCACCGGATTTGGGGCCCCTCATGAAGACAGGGGATATCTGCTCTTTGGCCGAATTCTTATCTATTCCTAGAGTTGGATTTTGATCGGCAATCGCATCCGGGATACTCTCTTTGACCATTTCCCTGTCGACATCATATACCAGAACATTTGGCCATCTGGCCTTCTCTTGTCTTACCCCCGCTACCCCTGCGCTATCCATTGCCTTAAGGGCATTGAAAGTGGCCTCGTCGGCGGGTTTCACCAGGAGGTCTCCTCGGGGGAGCACTTTGGTGCTCGTGATCTGTGGGGCCCCGGTGGTTTTGAGGAGGTCAGACCAGAGTTTGGTCTTAGCCTCCCCTGCCCCGCCCCTTGTGTTGAAATAACGAAGGCGGCGGCCGGAGCCTCGGCCCTCGCTTTTTCAACACGTTTTGTGGCTTTGTTGTCCTTTTTTTTGGGTGTTGCCTTCCCCTCCTTTTTCCCCTTGGGTTCGCCCGTGGTTTTTTCCTTGGGTTTTTTCCCCTTCTTTTGTGTTGCGGCCGTGTTACCTGTTTTTTCCCCTTCCTTGGTGTTGCCCTTCTTTTTCCTGTTCCTCCTCTTTTTCTTTTTCTTCACTTCTGTGAAGCCCACTTCCATTGGGGAGTCCTCCCCTTGGGGGGGGGGTTGCTGAGGTCCGCGCGTGGGTAGCTGTAGAGGGGTCCAGTGCGACCACTGCCTCCCCTCTGGTGTTGGAGACTAAGGCATCGATTTGTGCCCTCGCCTCAATCAGTCTCCCCTCCAAGATGGTATTCTCGCGGAATACCTCGTCAAAGAGCGCTTCGTATCTTCCTCGTACTCCCTTCATAGCCACACAGAAAGCCACCGAGACTTTCCTTTTGTCTTTCTCTCCCTCGACTAATGTGAAAAGACTCACTCCTATGTCCCTGCATTGCTGCAGGCGACTCTCTTCTCCCCTGCACTCAACAACAACATCACCTTCGGAGCACTTTCGTTTTGCGGGTGCCGTAGTCTCCTTTTCAGGCAGACTATTTTCCCCGCATAATAGAACGCACCCCGACGGTATGTTAGGGTCAGTACCTGTAATAAATTCCATGTTCAGTATGACTCACCAGGTATCCGGGACGAAAAACCGTTATCGCGTCCGCTTGCCCTGTAGGTAGTTCGGGTCGAAAACCGTTAGCCGTTGAATTCCTGAGTGATGACGTCACTCCTGATGGCGTTGTTTACGCCGCCGTGGACGGCGTCCCCTCCGAAATTTGTAAGTAAAACTTAATTTACTTACTGAATTTTTGTCCGATCTCCACGAAAATAGTACCAAAATATTCGTCTTGAAAAGATGAATAGAATGATGCGCAGAACGTGGCGATACGTTGTCTGAATGTCCGAAAACTTTGAGAAAACCCGAAGTTATTCCCCTCCAGTCGAAGTTTACAAAAAGTTGTACCAATAGATTATCTTGAAAAAGACTATTCTAATGGTAAAAAGACTTTTGTAAACAAACTAACCGTTCCGGAGAAAAGCCAAGTTAAAAACTAAGAAAACGCACTTACCGCGCAAAACCGGGTGGTTTTTCGTGTAAGAACACTAACTTTGTCTGTGTCGAATCGGTTTTTAATCGAATCCGCTCAGAATTATTACCAATAGAGAGTGCTTTAAAAGCCCTTTCTTTTGGTATATTCAGCGCAAAAAACAAACAAAAACTCGATTCTTAATCGCACAATTACCATGAGCAGCGCACAAGAGACGTCCGTACAGTACCGCAGCGAAACACAGACTCCACGATGGGGACATGGTTGTCCTATGCTGGTCCGCCTGCCGGCTCGCCTACAACCCCAACCCGTTTTAGTGCTGTGGCACTATTCGCAGATTGGGGCAGGACAGAAGGGCCGGAACGATTGCTCGGTCCGGACCCGTTCTGGGTCTTCTAAGGAACACCAGCACCGCATTGACGGGTACTCCGCGCCGTTGCGTACCTGTCGTCTTTGAACCCCGCATCGTTCGCAGACACCCCGGTAGGGGCGTGACCCTATCCCGGCCACTGAACGCATCTGGTAGGCGTCTACACCTCCGGTGATTAACTCCCACCGGTAGAGCAGAACAAGAAGTCAGGGAGCGTCACGCACAACACGACCAGTTCGCACTGGCCGGGTCGGCTAACCTTTCACCCAACAACAGGTTCCTGACCAGCCTTGGTTATAACCACATAGTTGCTCCTGCAACCGCCACTACGAAGCCAAGCCAACACTGCGCACGGAGCGACGTCGCCTCTCCGCACGCGAGTGCCGGAGGAGCGGAACGCGACTTACCCGCTCTGAGACGGGTGCCGCGTCCCGGGGCCCTCCCCCGCCCGTAGCACCTTTTTGGTCCCTTTCGGGTACCCAGGCTGGTAGCCTGTTCGACAGTTGCTCGTCGGCCGAGGCCTTGCGGTCGTCTACCCGACTTGGTTGATGTAACCGGGCCCGGGTGAGCCCCTACAAGACGCTCGTCCTGTGGGTTATAAGGTAACCATCCCTGTTTTAGCGACAGCAGCCGTCGACTATTATGATCGCCTCTTACGATCGACATAATTATTGCCCCAGTAGAATTCTTAGCCCCTTGCTGGAGGGCTCTTCGACCGTCGGTTGACGGCCGGAAACGCTGTCGTCCGGCACTGATTAGGGCCACGGATATCCTAGACCTGGCGATTCGCGGTCCTCCCTTTTGGTCGCGTGGGACCGGTGGGTTTTACTATCCATACTCGTCTCGCAGGGCCATCCGTTCCGTCACGGGCTAACGCTCACTATCACATCCATTCCCGAGTTACGTTGATGCTTCTCCATAAGCGTGTCCCTTGCAAATCTCCGGAGTGCCTCAAAGGTGCCGCGGTGCAGAGTTAGTGCATTCCATTCACACGGCCACGTGAGCCCAACTCCATAACAGGCTAATTTAAGTCTCTCTCTGTGTACGTCATTCAGACAGCACTCCAGTAGCGCATGCATTGGAGAGTCATTGCCATCTCCGCAGTAGCATTCAGTGGAGTCAACTAAATTAAAACTGTACAATTTCCCTCTAAAGTCTCCATGACCCGTTAGATACTGGGTTATGTAATAGTCTAGGGTAAAAGGGATTGCAAGTCTCGTTCTGATGTCCGGGAAGAACATCCTTGTCCAAAGTCCCTTGTCAGAGCAATTAATCCTCCTTTGCCAGTTCTCCAGAAGTGCTTCCCAGTGTTCATGATTTCCCTCCGAGTCACGGTGCTTGTCCCTAAGGAATTTAGCATACAAGTCCAACGGCGGGTAGCCAGTTAATATCTGAAGCGCGATGGTAGATGTGGTTCTGTAGGCTTTAGTGGCCGATAACATTGCCCTTCTTTGCACCGACTCTAACCACTTAACCTGTTGCGCATTTACCGACTCGATCCAAAATGGTGCTCCATACATTATTTTAGACAGGAATACGCTCTTATATAGTATCATGTCTGTCCTCTGACTGATGCCCCAGTTAGTCCCGCACATCGCTCGAGCTCTACTATAAAATTCACCACACGTTTCTCTAAGAGCTTTAACATGGGGTGCAAAGTTGAGGCGTTCTGCCATCCTCAGGCCTAGGTACTTCACACCGCCTACAATAGGAATCCTAATGCCGCCCATCCTTATCGCATTTCTGAATCCATGTGTACGGCTCTTACCTCTCATAAGAATTGCTTCACATTTGCTCTCCGAGAACGTTAGTCCATATTTCGCCGCCCACGGTGGGAAATCAGTTAAAACCCTATTGGTGCGTTCCCATAGCTGCGGTTGGGTGCGTACCGATGTGAGGACCAATATGTCGTCCGCATACGCTATCTTAGTGCAGTACTCTTCATCGTCAGACTTTAAGATTTCATCGACTACGACTTTCCAGAGGTAGGGACCGTAGTTTGACCCCTGTGGGCAGCCCTTAGTCAATACCTTGGAGTGCCTCACTCCTCCTTCCACCATGCTAACTCGCCTCCCGTTGAGGTAGGTGTAGAGTAGAGATACAGTGGTGCCGCTAGCTCCTAATTCACGCAACCTGTTCATCATCGGATGCCAATGTACATTGTCAAAGGCACCTGTAATTTCCAGTAGTGTCCCTAGGACATATTTTTCAGTCGCAGGTCTACCTTTAACCCAGTCAATAGCACTGCTCAGGGCTGTGGTTGTTGATTTCCCAACAGTAAATCCGTGTTGGTCCACGTTAAGTTTATGTTCGACCTCACGCCTCAGTTTGGTTACCATCACGTGCTCCACCGCCTTAGCTGACACAGGCCGAAGGCTAATCGGCCGGAATGATTTGACCATTGACTCATCTAGGTCAGGGGCTTTCTTAAGCATTATAACCCTGGCAGTTTTCCAGATATCCGGGAACGTTCCTAATCTCATGATCTTGTTCTCTAGCTGGGTAAGCCATTGATTCAGGATTGGCCAGGCCTGTTTGAGTATACCCGCTGTGATTCTATCCTCCCCCGGTGCTTTTTTGTTTCCCATCCTCCAAATTGCCTTTTTCATCTCATCCTCCGAGATGATATCGGAGCTTTCAAGAGCTATCTCTTCTCTGTTTGGCGGTTCCATAGCAGCGCCATGATCACTTGTCGGTATTAAGCTGTTAAGCAGCACCTCAACCGTCTCGTCAGCTGTCGATGTCAGTGAACCGTCTGGTTTCCTCTTCGCTGTTAGAGTATGTCTAGCGACGGATCCTTTTTTCAACCACCTATAGCACCTGCCCCAAGTATCCGCATTTATAGATGTGGAGAATAGTCTCCACGATCTCTCCCTCTCCCTCCTAAGATGGGGACAGTGAGAATCTCTTTAAGCCATACGTGCGCGTCACTAATTAGATGACGAGGCATTTAACTATTTTCAGAAAGACGCCCTAACTACCCCCTTACTACATAGTTACGACTTCTACCCCGTGGAAGCCAGTGAAAAAGGGAGGTAGGCTGAGGCTACTCATCATTATGTAGCCTAGATGATTAAATAGCGAAGAAGTCTCCCTCCATGGGTCCTGGGACACAATTGCACGATGTGCGCAAAGATCACTGAGGTCGCAGCACATCCACGGCAAGAGACCAGTATGTTGTGATTATGTCCAACACGCATGCGGCTGGGTAGGGCGTTAATCCTAATCCTAGCGTACTGCTTGAAGTCACGACCGGTTATGCTATCTGGTCTCCGCATGTACGCCGTCGATTCGCAGCTACCAAGGTAGAGCTTGAGATCAGTCCCATCCACTGAACTATCGAGAAGTTCTTGGTGACTAGTCATCGCTGCAACTCTATCCACACAACACTACAATGCTCACTCCGAAGAGACGATAAGCTTCACGCACTACTTCAGCTTGCCTACCTGAGTCACCGCTAGTGAAGAACCCATGAGTACTTCGTGGCAGCAACTTTGAGGTTAAGGTGAAGGAACCAACGTGAGAGTAGCAGACTTCGTTAGGTTAAGCCTTAAACCGGCAAATGCTATACGAGAGTATAAACTTTTCACAAGACAACAGTAACCCCCGGGACAACTTCGACACGAGAATGACATCATCTGCGAACGCTTAAGCATATATTCGCTCGCTGCCCAGAAAATATCAACCGCGCCTGCGACTGCTCGTATACCGAAATCTATCACCAGGTTGAATAAAAGTGGCGATAAAGGATCGTCTTGCCTAACGACATTAGTAGCAGTTAAGGACTGGGAGGTATCCTTGTCTACTTGAATGAAAGTCGTACTCTGCTTGTACACGCGGTCAAGCCCCACGCCAGGCATCGTCGCGAAGATCGAACCGTGGGATACCAAATCAAATGCCTTAGATAAATCTAATGACACAAGACACAGTCCCTGGCAAGACGAACGGGAGCTCGTCAGTAGCGAGCAAGGAGGTAGAGATTCTCCGTCACTCCGTCTGCACATCTAAAAGCCAGTTAACTGTAATCGATTATGGACAGACCTTCAAGTCTCTGGCAAGAATCCTATGGAAATTCGGCATCAACCATTTTGGTCTGAGTCTTAATAATTTTGACATTTTATATAACGTTAATATTGTTGATTATACTTAACATTAGGATTGACACTTTGTATTTAATATAACACCAGAGTAAAAAATAATGACTATTATAATAATAGAATTTTTCATGGTGAAGAATGATTTTTAAATGACAAATAATTTATTTATATCTGAAACGTGTGTAATATAATATAATTAAACAGTAAGCGTTTGTTAAATATTTCTCTAAGTTATTTTAGCTTCGATGCGAAGCGGAGAAGGTATTAATTTTACTATGATGTGTTTTTTTTTTTTTTATGTCTGTTGCCACTTTTTTCTCAGCTCTCACTAGACCGATTTCTTTTAACAATACGTCAAAAGATCACAAATTGTATCTAGTTGAAGACATTACCCTTAAAAATTAAAAAAAAAAATTTCCCTCGTTATCCGTTATCTCGTTATCCGAAAAAGTAATTTTTAAATTTGAATTAGCTTAAATTGCTAATTTTATCATGCGATGAAAAAAACGAACAGTTGCCGAATCGGTAACACTTGCATCTTTCACGCTAAGGGTACGAGGTATCGAAGCGTTTCTTATGATAGTGATTTTAATAGCATAGTACTCACTATGCTATGTTTTTTTATATTTATAACTTTACAATGCTATAACTTTTTGAAAAATGTATGGATCAATACAATTTTTTATATATATATCTTTCATACGACATACTTTTTTTTAACTTCGAAGCGAAGCTGAGAAGGTATTCATTTTACCATGATGTGTTTATTTTTTTTTTTTTTTGGCTTGGCCATGATTATGATTATGATTATGATGGCAACTCATCTGGAATTGGGCATCCTGAACAAAATCTAATATGGTATAATTTAACTTTTTGTATTCCCGCACTATGTGCATAATTTAATTCATTGTTGTCTCTTTTTTGGTTAAATGGCCATGACGTTTGTATTTTGTTATTTTATTAATTAATGGCTACATGGGTTAACTATCTTTTTATATTTTCAGTAATGGTCAATGCGTCTATTTTAGCTTCGATGCGAAGCGGAGAAGGTATTAATTTTACTATGATGTGTTTTTTTTTTTTTTATGTCTGTTGCCACTTTTTCTCAGCTCTCACTGGACCGATTTCTTTCAAAAATACGTCAAAAGATCACAAATCGTATCTAGTTGAAGACATTACCCTTAAAAATTGAAAAAAATTCCCTCGTTCCCCGCAAATGGGGGAAATATCCAAAAAAATTACNCAATCGTATCTAGTTGTAGACATTACTCTCAAAAATTGAAAAAATTTTCCTCGTTCCCCGTAAATGGGGGAAACCTCCAAAAAAATTACAAATTTAAAAATCACTTTATTTTCGACATTTTTTCAATCTTTTTTATTTAAAACTGCCATAACTTTTTTAAAAAGGAACTAATCAATATAATTCTTTTGTTATAGATGCATGATATCATTACCTTTCATTTGGTATATTTTTATATTTTATATATCTGACCCTTTATCTGCCCACTGGGAGGGATTTAAAATAACAACTTTTTTACAAAAAATTAATATTTTCAACTTGACTTTTGAAAATGTTCCCGAAAGTCTGATACTTTTATATATATCTTAAATTAAAGCTAATGTAATAAACTTTATCATGGAAAAAAAAAATTCGGTGATTTGTTCTTATCAGGAACACTAACATGATAAAAAAAATGTGTCATTCAATTAAGAATTTATTAGTCATGAATCATTACACTTTGTAAAGAACACTGGCTATAACCCAACCTCCAAGAGGACGGCCCCCGTCTGTGTTCTCCTGGTCCCGGACACGTGAATGCCCAGGGCCTGGAGGTCCACCGCAGCCATGGCTGTGCCCATACTTTTGATCTTCCTTCGATCACGACGGCCTCTGTGCGAGGCACTTTCGAACACAATTTCGCTGCATTTTGTTTTCTCGTCGTCGGAGGAGGTTTGGGCTTAGCTGCCGCGTTTACCTTCCTCTTTACCGCTACCTTCCGTCCTACGACTTGGGTCCATAGCGGTTCAGTGGGAGCAGCTCCCGCATCCCCTTCTACAGACCCTTCATCGTTAGCCAGATTTGCCACCCTCTCATCAGTCTGCGTCTGGATAGGCGCAGTGACTGGATTGGTGACAGGACCTGTGGCAGATGGCCGCTTTTTCTTCCTCTTCTTTTGCTTCTTCTCCGTCTCATTGGCTCCCTTCAACATGGCGTCCAGTGGGTCCTCGACAACGGTTTGTGCCCTACTTCTTTCGCCGAATTCTTAAGTGCTACTTTTGGCGTCCGTGGCTTGTCCGCTGTCTCCGCTAAGGCTTCCAGGGGGTTCCTGGACGGCGGGGGCGCACTTTTGCGCTTCTCCTTCTCCAGGCGCTTCGTCGCGGTTTGCACCTCCTTGTGCACCCCCATTCCACGACGTTTTTCAATGACTCCTCGAAGTACGGCCACTTATGCGCCTATACTTTCAATCATCTTCGACGTGGTAGTCGTCTCCTCCTCTGGGTCGTGCCGCCTTTTGCGACATGGCCGCACCGAACTCCTCAGTTCACTGAGGGCTTGGCACGAAAGGGAAATCTACTGAACGAGATACTCCAGGTGGGTACCCATTCATCAGTTCATCAGGTGACCTGATGACCTCGTTCATCAGGCTCCCCTCTACTTCCGCCGTTCTAGCGAGAGCAACGACGTCGAACGTGGCCTCGTCGTCGTTGTCGCCTTCCTTCCCCAATTGCGCCCTTCTATTGCCAGGTAGCCGCAACGGGGGAGAACTCTCCGGCAACGGACTCATTGCTGGCGAGTCCGCTCTGTGGTGAGTAGATAACCCTTCCACGAGGGAGGGTTCCGCACTTCCACTCATCTCGTACGCCGCCCGCCGGACCAGGTCTTGGGCAGCCCTACAGTGGTTGAGATTCGTTTGAAGGAATCTCATCCACTAGCGGACTGCGTTCCGGGAGACCCCTCAGCCATTCCCCCCGTCTTCTTACCCGGAAGCCCTTTTTACAGGCCCCCCCTTTGTCTTCGGGGCCTTTTGCACCGGCCCCACACCCGGACATTCCTTGGCCCGGTCCCCCTCCTTTTTACAGGAGGAGCACACCTTGGACTTGTCCGGGCCTTTGCAGGTCTGGGCCACGTGCTGGTGCTCCAGGCACCTGTAGCACCTCAGACCCTTGTCTCCAAGGATCCTCAGCCTACAGGTGACCCATCCCACACGGATACGGGCGAGACCTGCGAGGCGGGGGGCCAGCCTTGCCGGCACCTCCACCCTGGCGTAACGCCCTTTGCCGCCGGAGTTCGCACGGACCACCACGGGTCCGATTTCCGGCGGCACCTTGTCCTCTGGACGGCGGAGGGCGTCCAGCAGTGCACTCTGCACGGCGCCCTCCTCCGTCCATTCCTCCACATCCAGGAGCATGACGGGCACTGTCATCGCCGGACGTCATCAATGGTCAAGGAGAGTATCCCGGATTCGATCGCCGATCAAAATCCTACTCTCGGGATAGAAAAGAACTCGGCCAAGGAACAGATAACCCCCGTCTTCATAAGGGGGCCCAAATCTGGTGAACGGGTATGGTGGGTCTGTTCCGTCAGCCCATTGATCTTTCAGAAGATCAAGGGCAAATGAATCTCTGTGGGCATAAGTATGTGCAGAGTCGTGGAGTATGAGGAAGTTGTGAGGTGCAATGCCTGCCAGAGCTACGGGCATATGGCCGCTGGGTGTAAACTCGGGAAAACCATATGCAAGCGGTGCGGTAAGGAGGGGCAAAAAGCGACGGATTGTAAGTCGGCTGCGCCTAGCTGCGCAAATTGTGGAAAATTTGGTACATGATAAAATTTCGTCGGTTGAAGAAACGACTTCCCTAACGTCATCACTGATCCAGATGTAATATCAATTTTGACTTCTTCTGGTCCTTCTCAACCTTGAGGGCGTTTTCTAAAAGTCGATAAACAAAATAATAGCTGTTTTTCCGAGAACTATTACTCTGTTATAACTAAATCTAGTTTAAGGATAGTGCGAAATTGGTTTTCTTATTCTGAAAAGAATGATGTTGTTTATTGCCTTCCTTGTTGGCTCTTTCCAAAAAAAGGGTCGTTCGAAAACTCGTTCGTTACTTGCGGTGTGAGGGATTAGAAACACTTGTCTAAACGTGTGAAAAGTCATGTAACATCCGAATGTCATATGAATTCTTGCACAGTTTATGAGATGTGAAGAAAAAAGGCACTATACATATTGTATCCGTGGAAGCTTTGCGTGAAGAACGTACGTTTTGGCGCAAAGTCTTAGAACGCATTCTGTATGTGACCACGATGCTGGCTACTTGCAATCTTGCTTTTCGGAGATAAAGTGACAAAATAGAAGATTTGAATAATGGGAATTTTCGTTCTATCATAGCATTATTCGCCAAATATATTCGCTACTAAATACTTAAGCCATCATATACAAAATGAAATTATTTGTCTTTTGGGCCAAGAAGTTCATAATAATATAATTGGCGACATAAAAGGTGCTCCATTTTTTTCCTTCATTTTGGATACAACTCAAGTCTCCAGCAACATTGACCAACTGAGCCAAATCTTCCGTTTTGTAAAGATTATTTACAACTCTAAAGGGGAGCAAATTGATCTGAATATTGAAGAAGTTTTCATTTCCTTTACTACTATGGTAGATCACTCTGCTTCAGGACTCGAAAAGCTAGTAACTTGTTCGTTCAAGCAGATGGGTCTCGATTTTATGAAGTGCCGGGGTCAAGGATATGACGGCGCGGCGGTTATGAGCAAAAAAGAATTTCGGGATTGCAAAAAAGAATCAAAGATCTAGCTCCACATGCACATTTCGTCCATTGCATAACTTGAACCTTGTACTGAAAGATCGTCCAACGGAGATGTTGAGGCATTTTTTGAAACAGTGCAATTTGTATACGACTTTTTGGTCACAGTATAAGTCGATGGGATAAGCTTCAAAGTGTTCATGAGTGAGGTTCTGTGACTTTGAAAACATTGAATCCAACTCGCTTTTCTGGCGCGTATGACGCGATTTACGCTTTGAAGAAAAGATTTTGTGATATTTTGAAGTCATTGAGCAATATTATATTGAAAACTAAAAAATCTAGTGAAAAAAATGCAGCGGTAGTTATTAAAAAAAAAAATAGAAAATTTTGATTTCGTGTTTCTTCTTGTTCTTCAATCAGACATTTTGGGAATCATGAATTTGCCTTCGAAAATGTTACAATCGGGAAAAATTGATCTTTTGGCTGCTCATGATCAGCTACGTAAAGCTTTATTAAGTATTGAAAAATTAAGAATTCAGTTTGATTCATTGCTGACAGATATTTCGAGATTTGTGAGAAGTGGAAAATCGAAAAAACTTTTTCGAAGAAAAGAATGCGTAAAGTCAAAATTCACTTTGAAAACAACGTTTTAGAGTTAACATTTTCTACTAGATAATTGACAATATATTATGACAACTCCGAAATAGGTTTGCTGAAATAAATAATATTTTGGATACCTACTGTAGTAACTATGGATTGATCGAGAATCTTCGCGACGGATAGGCAACTCAAATGCATATACGCGCGAATGTTCTCGATCGCTCCGTAACAAAATCTTCTAGAACTCAACACAATATAAAACTGCGCGACGTAACAATAACGTCAATCAGTTAGTTAGCCAGTTGTCATTTAATCGGTTAAGTAGTTAAGTACACGTAGAGCATTAATATAATTTTTATATAAATTTTCTTAGTGATTTAAACAATAAACCGTCTACATTTTTTCTGTTATATAAATTAGTGTTTTTATTTATTTTAAATCAATAAGTGAAGCACTAAACTTATCAAGTGTTGCAACGTCAGTTTCTAGCAAATTCGCTAAAGAGCGAATTAGAAATAGAAGCTGACAAGTTTTCCAAAACAATTCCGGAAGATGTGTCCTCTTCATTTTCCGCTCAATTGCTTTCTGTTGGATAAACGTTTTCAGATGAAATCAGTCTCATGAAAGATGTCAAAGAGTTGGCGCGTTTTTTGATTTTTCAGAATGCATCATTGTCTTCAAGTTATCCAGATGTTTCTACTGCTCTTCTCATGTTCCAGTCACAACAGCAAAAGCCGAACGATCGTTTACCAAATTGAAATTGATAAAAAACTACTTGCGAAGTACAATGCAACAAGAAAGACTGAGCAGTTTGTCATTATTATCTATCGAGAATCAAAGGGCTCGCGCGATTGATTCTGATAAGGTTTGGTTTGATTTTATCATTTGTTACTTGCCCATAAAATCGTGTTGATAATGAGCTTTGATGTAAGAATACAAATGCAAATTGTTCTGTTTAAAAATAAAATTTATAAAAAAAAAACCATGGTCAAATACGAAATAGTCGATAATGTTGTTACGAGAGTAACAAATAGAATAAAATAAAATAGTATAGCCGAATAATTAATTTGTTTATTAAAAATAAAAGTAATAGTAATCGTACAATAGTTGTCAAATGACTAACGATGCTCTGAATTACAACAATCGCAGTCGGCCCACTTTCCGGTTTTGCAATACCGAAAAATACCTTATAAACACATTCTTTTATGCCGACCCCAATTACAATTCAATTTATGATTATCTGTTATTATAATTGTGGGACAATAATAAAACTAAGTTAAGTATTCATAACACTCCCTCCCTTAAATGGAAGTAGTGATTGAAACACTACTTACATATAATACTCTTAAATTACAATAAAATATATCATTAAGTTTTATTATTAATATATGTCTCTTATGACAATAAAATGCTACCGGTGTGGATTCATGGGCCATATTGCTCGCGATTGTAAAAAACCAAAACGTAAGTATCATAAATCTAAGTTACTATTTGAATTTACAGTCTTGGGTGGTACTCAAAAAGAAATATTTCAAATAGTGCATTTTAAATAATTATTTAAATAAAATAATCGGGATCGTTAACTTCTTTAGCTATGTTTGAAGTGTCATACTAGTGTGGTACTTGGTTGATTTCCTTTTTATAATGGATTTTTCGGTAAACAATATTTTTAGACCGTTTGGCATACTGAGATATCAACAAATTTATATTTAATTTTTCAAAAAATTAATTTTTGGCGGTTTTTTGATTAATTTTTTTTATTTATAAATGCTTATTTGAGTGCTTTTTTGATGATTTTAAGTGCTATAAGTCCCGAACCCTGGTTATTAGTAATCAATTTTAGAATATATCGTTTTGATAATTAAGTTAAAAAATTTTTATTTTTGAGCAAATTTCCCCATTTACAGGAACTAGGGAATTTTTTCAATTATAAAGGATAATATCTTCAAATAGATACGATTTGTGATCTTTCGATGAATCAATAGTAGTTTAAAAACTTGAGAGACACAAATAAATTGTAATAAAAAGAAAAGTGAGAGTAGGATGGGAGGAAAGTGGAAGTGGTTTAGGTTATATGGTTTGTGTTGGATTCATTCATATCCATCTTAATCCTACCTCTCATCCACTCTATCACAATATTACATAAATATAGTGCATGTCTTACAACTACACTTACCTTGATATTCATCCGGACTCGTAGATAGATGATGAATTGTGATATTCCTTGTTGACGTCGACTTTTTAAGTTCATTTAAATAAATAAAAATACTGGTATGAGGGGCAATATACTCAGTTTATTTCGATGGTTTGAATTAATTATTTTAACAAATGTGTAAGACAAATAATTAAGGTTAACAAAAGTGACATGAATTTTACATTATTAACTTTATAATGAAATAGTAAGAGTGTGGGGGAATAAGAGTGAGAGTGAACTAGAATGTATTGGTGTGTTAATTTTCCTAGCCTTTTATATTAAACTAGTTGGTTAAGGTGATGAAGGGCGGCTAGTTTTTCTTAAGAATTTAAATATTTTATTCTGCCTTCTGTTTGGCGCCACAAATACGCTTGTGGTAATTAAAAAATTTGACATTAATGTAAACATCGCTCCGATTGAGCGATATATTTGTAAAAAGTAATAAAATAACAGTCGGTCAGAAAAGTATTTAAAATTGATAATTATTTATGTGGAAAAATTGTTCTAGAAGTTTCTCGAATATTCTCGAAACTTCTATTTTAACTCTTTACAAAAAAACATATCTTAGTACAATATATACCTTCTCTTCTTCGCATCGAAGCTCACGCATGATATTATATTATATTGAATAAATTAATTTTTTTTTTTTTTTTTTTTTTTTTTTT
>NW_026099573.1:4272684-4275419 GCF_025091365.1 Daktulosphaira vitifoliae | reverse complement strand
AAAAAAAAAATCAACTCAGCACTCCACTCCCACTTTTTTTCATAGACCTTAATCCAGCACCTATCAACCCAGAAATTTTCAAATTGACGTCATTATGCTATTCAAAAATCAAAATTGAGGAACCTCACTCAAGAAGAGACTTACCTCAATGCCACAGATGTCAAAACTACGGCCATACACGTACCTATTGTAATCGCCAACCAAGGTGCGTCCGCTGTGGCCAAGCTCATCTCACCGACATGTGCGAAAAATCCAAGGATCTCCCGGCCACCTGTGCACTATGCGGGAGAGACCACCCTGCCAACTACAGAGGATGCGTCGTACACAAAGAATTACAAAGATCCAGAAATACCAAGGACGTTAACAAGGACCCATCCATTCCAGCTACCTCCAGCCAACCAGACAACAACGAACAACACACTCAACAAAACAACACTAAGGGTAAGCTCCTCAGTAATACCACCTTTTCTCGTACTTATTCAGACGCAACTAAGTCATCCAGTCCATCTAATCCACAAAAACGTGAGCCTAACGAACCTCCACTTTCCACCCAACTTTCATCTTTCCTCGAACATTTTCAATCCCTTATCACACCCTTAATAAATCTACTCACGACTCTAATAAATAAAATCCTAACCAAAAATGATCATTAACTCAAATGCAAACCATCCATTAACCATTTTCTCTTGGAACGCCAATGGCCTCAGACAACACTTAGACGAACTTCAACTCATCCTAACCGAAACAAATACTGACATTGCTCTAATTTCTGAAACGCACTTTACTCCTACTTCCTGCGTCAAAATGTATGGCTTTAATTCTTACTATTCGTGCCACCCTGACGGAACAGCTCATGCTGGTTCGGCAATTTATATTAAATCTAGCATACCCCATCACCCTCTACCTTCTTACATTTCTCCCCACATACAAGCAAGTAGCGTTTCAATTGTGACTCATAACAACATACCTATTACCGTATCCGCAATTTATTGTCCTCCAGGTCTCATCACCACTATGGATCATTTTTCTGAATACTTTTCTACACTGGGACATCGATTTGTTTCGGGAGGCGACTTTAACGCAAAAAATACAACATGGGGAAATCGCTCTCCCAACACTAGAGGCAGAGCATTACAGTGCTGTATAAACAACAAAAACTTTTCTTCCTTAGCTCCTCCTGGTCCAACCTATTGGCCCTCTCACAATAACAGACTACCTGATATCTTAGATATATTTGTCAAGAATAAATTAATTAATAACTTCTTTAATATAAACATATAATATATATGGTTAATTGAAAATAACAAAATTTCCGATCAATTGACATATGTTTCATATTTTCGAGATTTTTTTGTCAGCTTTCAAGACTATTTTGAAAAAAAAATCCCATTTCATTAAAATACAAATACTTTTATCTTTTACCAGCACAGTAAAAATCAAGATAGGGCCTCAAAATTTTTGGAATAATTTTTATTTATCTCAAAGACAAAATAAAAAGTCAGGAGCTAAGTATTTTAAAAATGACCATAATAAGAAACATCCAAATGTATTTATTATTATACCATTTTTTTCAAAGAATACAATACTTGTTAGAATATATAAAATCATAAAAATTATAATTTATTATACAATTATATTAAAGTGTTTTTACTAATATAGTTATTTTTGTTGTAGGTTGCTACACATGTTTGTGGGAAGGCCATTTAGCCACCTATTACAATTTTTAAACATATAACACATATTATTTTATTTTATAAAAAACAATATATTTTATTATGATATTTTTATATTTTTTTAAGATTAATAACAATATACTTTATTTAATCTTTTTGTTTAAAATAACATTATTCTTTTCAACAAAAACATTTAAATAAAGAAGCACAGTGGGGTCGTGGCATAGTTGGGTCCAGTATGGATGATATCTGACAGTGATTAAAATCACTATCATAAAATACGCTTCGATGCAAATCTGTAGATAGTGTTTAATTAAAAAAAAAAATTTGTTAAAATAGCATATTTTTAATATGGTAGCCATTTGCGCATAGAAGATATGTCGTCGGGACAAATTTTTTTTTTCATTTTATATTACATAAAATAAGCTTTAATTTGATATTTGTTTAAAGGACGCAGTATTTCCGGAACATTTTCAAAAATTAAGTTGAAAAAGTTAATTTTGGTAAAAAAGTTGCTATTTTAAATCCCATCTAATTAGCAGGTTACGTGATAGATTTTCAAAAAAAATGATATCAAATGAAAGGTAGATATCTAACGTTTTAGTATAAAAAAAAATTATGTTGATTCGTTGATTTTTCAAAAAGTTATGGAAGTTTTAAGAAGAAGAAAAAACGGTAGCACAGTGGGGTCGAGGCACAGTGTGGACGAGGCATAGATGGGACAAGTATAGATGATATCTGACAGTGATTAAAATCACTATCATAAGAAACGCTTCGATGCAAATCTGTAGATAGTGTTTCCTTTAGAGAAATTGGTGAAATATTTTAAAAGCAACATGNTTTCCTTTAGAGAAATTGGTGAAATATTTTAAAAGCAACATGAACTCTTATTTCTTTAATTATATCCTCATTAGCAGTTCTTTGATTTTAAAATATAATATATGAATAAATACTAATTATAGTTTTTAAATTTAGTATGAAATTGTGTGGCCAGCTATGATGTATGGTTCATAGTGTTGGGCGGTTGATAAGAAAGTAGAGCAGAGAATAAGTGTAGCAGAG